>NC_064811.1:133327531-133390654 GCF_023721935.1 Panthera uncia | reverse complement strand
AGAGAGAGAGAGAGAGAGAGAGAGAGAGAGAGAGAGAGAGAGAAAGGATTGCCAGGGAGGGATAGAGGGGAAGGGAGAGAGAATCTTAAGCAAGCTCCATGTAGGGCTTGATCTCATGACCCTGAGGATCATGACCTGGGCTAAAATCAAAAGTCAGGCACTTAACCAACTGAGCCATCCAGGCACCCCATCAGTGAGTTATTTTTTAAAGCCATATTCCATCCCCAATAAGGCATCATATGACTTATAACACATTTGTACTCTTTCAAGAATACGATTTTCTAATCCTATATGACCTCTTCACATGAAATAAGGAATAGTTAGTTGTGTTTTCAGTCCCTACCACATAAACACAGAATCACTCTTCCACTGTTTCACCTTCTTCCATTACTGGGGGAAAAAAAAAAAAACCTAGCAAGTTTCAGAGCAATCAATTAACTTATCATCTAGCACTGGCAAGCAGAAAGTAGGTCTGTGATTTTTAAACTCAAGTAGCTCATTGTTTGTCATGTGAATCATAATGAGAATAGTATTTCAGCCTCTCAGAACTGATTAGTTAAATGTCTTGTTTCCCCACTTATCCTCATTATAGCTGCCAGCTCTAATTTAAAATGTGAGTTTGAGAGTACCATACCACAATTTTAATTTTTAAATTGTGGATATATTTGGTATCAATGAAAGAGAAGTACTGCTTGTAAATGGACACAGCCAACATGATACAAATAAATGATGTGTGCATTTCTCCTAACCTCTTGCCAACGTTCCTTGACACCTAACTTACCAACAACCCTAGCCTTTCCAGCCAACTGCCACAGCTTTGTAAACTAGACTTCTCATTAATGCCACCATCACCAATGCTTTTGCAACTAGTTCACTCCCTAAAGTGCATGTCTGTTCTGGATAAATGATCCTATTCTTGTGACTCCACTCAAGCTATCGCTTATGTATGAACTGCCCCACCTTCAATCTTATTTCTGTGCCATCACTCATGCTCTTTAGTATGTCCAGACTTCCTTTCCAACCACTGTCCAACAATCCAAATCATAAACCTAACTCAGAATGCACTTAAGAGCTACTCCTCATTACCACATACATTAAAACACCACTAATCTTGGAAGGTCTTTTGCATTGTGTGTGGTCTTTGCTACATCAATTTACACTGTATTATTTAACGACACCTATGCGATTTTTTCATGCTTCATATATGACTGCCTCATCTCCCCAACCAGATACTAAATTATGTGACAGCAGGGAGTAGACCATTTTGTTTCCTCTGCATACTCCAGAACTTACTACAGAGACCACACAGCAGGACTTAATGCAAGTTTCAACTACTATTTGAAATGACATGCAAATATGCCTCAAAATTTAAACTCTACCAAACCTACTTTAGAATGAGACAGAATGACCCATAAATATGAAAAAGGCCTATGAACTAATCCTAAATTTTTATGGCATTTCAGTGTTCAGCAGTTTCCACGGACAGTGCTTTGCCAGTTGCAGACATAACTTCTCACGACACTTACAGTGTACAGATTACTTGTCCCACTAAGTCCGCTGCCTGGCCACCTGGTAGCTGGACCCTAGCATCCGTGCACTAGAAGCCTCCAGCCCTCTGTATAGACAGGTTTTTGTCCCCAGGTCCTCTGGCTCCCATCTTTGATTACAACCCATTTCTTGGCATCTTTGAAGTGTTTAGGGTATGGCCACCCCGGGCTTATTTTTTCCTTCAAACTCACAGTCCCAGCCACACTGATATGAAGACATTTGTTTACTAATTGCATGGCATATAAAAAATATAGAAAGTTTTTAGCTACCAGAGCAATAAAAATATTATTTATGTTTGAATGTGGTGGGATACATGGTCATTTCTACTAAAAGGCCCTTCCTTGGGGCTTCTATGATAAAATTGATTCTATTGAGAAAATCAGGTTCAACATTTTAAATAAAGTGATCTCCCCCCCCACCAGGATTATGATCAACATAAACTCAAAGAAAGAGTCTGTATGACAGTAATGTTTAAACATCTAGCATTCTGTTTTTTGCAAATAAATGTAAAATGACTGATAAATTACTAGGAAAAGATTCCAACTCTATGAGTTAATATACAACATAGGTACTGTCTTCTTCTCTAACAAACAATCCAAATAGCAAGTGAAAGTTTAGACGCACAGTCTAAGCCTATCTGCTATATCTAAAATTCTCAGCCTTCCAAAGAAGCCAGAAGCCTGGCTTAACCCAGCAGCCTGGATTAACATATTAAAATAACATGTTAATCCAAGTTACTAAATTGTGAATTTACTACAAAATAGGTTCAGCATTCGTAGGATGGGACAATTTTAAAAGTGGGAAAATTTTAAGTATACAACAATTTCTATTAAAGTTCCATAAATAACACTGATTTAGAACACATTAGGACAATGAACATTATTATCTATATTAATATAACATAATGTCCAATGTTCATTAGGACAATGAACATTATTATCTATATTAATATAACATTATTATGCCCATTTTGTAGAATAAACAAAAGTACAAGAAAAACACTTCTAAACCTGCAACTTTAGATGAGACAGTTTTCATCTCTTGCTTTCCAGCTCCACTGTTGTTGCAAATGATGCCTTTGAAAAAGTTAGGGGTAAAAACTCCTTCCTCAAAATATTTCACCACTCTCTGCTTTTCACGGTCTATTACTGTGGTTAAAACAGCACATCGCTGAGTTGTGCGGTACACAACATGCACAACTCAGTGACTACCGCTACTCTGCTGAAAGGACTGGAAAAACACATCCAATTTACACTGTTTCTATCTTCATCTATGACAAATGTCTCCTCTGACGTTTTCCTAAGTGAGAATGACAATAACCTTTGTTGCATTGCTAAATTACCTTTGTTCACCACCTTTCTGATCAAAGAAACTGAATTTATTTTTAAATAAGACTGAGAAAAACCATTACTATAAATCGTACATTGCTTCAGGACTACAAATTTTTACTCCACATAAGAGTTTCGCCCTGTATTAGGGCAACATTATATGTAATAACATTATAAATGACATTACTGCCATTTGTACAAATACCAGCATTTCAAACCTTGATATATTTCTAATAGATTTACAATAAAACTCACAAAAACATTCATTTCACTTAAATTGCTTAGAACAGAAAAAAGTGAGTAAGCTGTCACTGATGGTCTCAAAGGAATTAATAGACTCCGTGAATGTCATAACTCTTAACAGGGAAAATGATTCATGTTTCAATAACATAAAGGTATGCAACCCAAAGAGCATTTATCTAAAAAGAAAACAAAAAAAATTTTTTTTTAAAAACCATAAAGTGCTGACCTCAATGTCAATCAAGGAATTCAATACAGCAAATGAAACCTAGAAGCCAAATGGCAGATTTTTTGCAATGTATATCATCCTTCTCACTTGATGATAATCAGGTGTCAAAGCAATTTCATGAGAATTAGGTAAAAACATAAAAATATTCTTCAAAGTATTTTGATTCAAAACTAACTGTTTAGGGTGAATTAGCTGTCAAAATGAGTGATCAGGTTACTTATTATATATACCAATAAACAATTTCCAGACTAACATGATAAAAATATGATAAATGTGGAGAATCATCTGTGAACTAGTTTTATAAAACCAGATTGTTACTAACACCTCAACCATACTATTCTTTAATCAAACCTCAATATTTTGTGGAGAAATAAATATATATGCATCACTAGTGTCAACCTTTAGCACAGCACCAGTAGAAACTCCTTCCTATTAAAACAGTATGAACACTATTCCTAAGGCAACATCACCAAAAGAAACAAACAACTTAGAGCAAATGTCACAGGTGCAACGTGAAGACATAGCCTATATATAGTACTAGCTTGTCATTCAGACTGAAACACCATTCCTTCCTTCATCCCATTAAAGTACTGGCTTGCAAGCATTTGACATCCAGCCAGAGAAGGAGTAACTTATGTCATCTTTTAAAATAATTAGGCATAGAGTCCAATGTGTTCATAAAATAGGTCTGAACTACAAGTCCTCTTTCTTCCAGAACAGCAGTTTTCTGAACATTAGGTTCCCTTTCCAGAAGTTAGAACAAGCTGTTACTTGACTAGTTAATGATGGCTGGTACTGAAAAAAGACCATCACAGGCTCCTTCACTGTTCTAGAGTTTCAGTCTATAGATTTGTTTCATATAACAGACCTTGCATTAATAGAATAATGAAGTCACTAACCTCTGTCCTCCTTTAAGATACATAAATTTCAAATCACAGTCATTAAAGCAATATTTATAATGAAAAGCCATCAAAAATGTACCCTTACAATTATTAACTAAACTGTGGAAAGTTCAAATAACTGAACAATTAAACAGGCATCAAGATACATAAAGAGCAAACTTTTTAAAGAGCTTTTAATATTACAAGGCAACACTTATATGTACACATATTCTTTAATTGAAATAAGATATTACATTGTTTATTAAGCATGCTCTTCAGTACGTGAAACACATACATGTAAGACTAGATAGGAAAACACTATACAGTATTACAGAATTATTACTTTGAATGAGAGATTATAAGTGATTTTTTCCATCTCTTTACCTTTGCTAATTTACACACTACTTATTATTACTTTTTATATTAAAATTATACATAATTAAAAAATATACCAACGCTTAAATATTGTTTGACTATACCTTCATCCAAGTTCAGAAACAGAGTTAGAGCCCCCAAAAAGAGACCAAAAAGTAAGTAGGTCCTGTATTTGAAGGAGAAGAACGTTAATCAATTCTCCATTCCTCTGGGAAACAGAATTCCTAGAACTATAGGAGCTGGTTCATCGGCTCACTCCCAGCATCCCAGGCAGAATTCCAGGAGGCACAACCACCCACCATACTGTACTGCCAGTTTCCTCAGTCTCGAAATGCAGATGAAAATTATACTTACCTCAAAGGGTAGTTGCAATACTAAACGATCGATCACACACACACACACACACACACACACACACACACACACACACAATATTCAAAATGGTGAGCTGGTAAATAGAAAGCACTGTCAAAGCCTTAGCTATTTTTCCATCATCACTTTATTACTGCTACTACCACTACCAGTGCTAATTCCATTACTATAACTATCGCTACTATAAGAACAACCACAAATAGGCAGGCAATAGAGCCAGCCTCTCTCCCTCATGGGGCTATTTTCCAAAGAGAATAATGCCTGCCAGTCTGATCTCGGAGAAGCAGAGGGCAAAGAGGCATGGGAATTGCACCAGAGATTGTTTTTCACTAGATGCAATGCGCCTCTGGCACTCTCTCACTACCCAAGTCCCTACCTCCAAAGGCCATCTCAGTGCCTTCTATTACCACACCCAGGCATGTATAAATTGCCTCTCCCTATCTGACTCTGACATTTTATAAATGTTTGTTCATGTTTTTAAAATAAGATTCTTAATTTGTCCCTGACCCATTCAGAATTACTCATCAAGAATACAGTTAAATAGGGGCGCCTGGGTGGCTCAGTCGGTTAAGCATCCGACTTCAGCTCAGGTCACGATCTCGCGGTCCGTGAGTTCGAGCCCCGCGTCGGGCTCTGGGCTGATGGCTCAGAGCCTGGAGCCTGCTTCCGGTTCTGTGTCTCCCTCTCTCTCTGCCCCTCCCCCGTTTATGCTCTGTCTCTCTGTCTCAAAAATAAATAAACGTTAAAAAAAAAATTTAAAAAAAAAAGAATACAGTTAAATATTTTCATGAGAGAGTGAAGTTATAGAAGGGGGGGTGGTGGGGAGCAGTCACTATGCTTTAATAAATTTTGCCCATTTAAATATTTATTTAGTAAATTTAAATAAAGATATTTAATCTGTTAAAATGTTTTAAATTTTAGTCAAAATAAAAATATACAACTGTGAAAAATAAACAATTGCGGTAAAAAATAACTAGTAAAACTTAGTGGCTGACACCTTCAGTCAGGGAACTGAACATATGTGTGTAACAGATGAGCCCTAACCCTCCTTGGCCATAGCTGATTGGAACGAGGTGCATATCTGCCCCAAGCCCGGCCAGTCAGACTGTAGCCTGAAAAATCCAAAGAAAAGACACAGGCACTACAGTCAAATGACGGAAACATTAGGGACATAAGCTCACAAGTCAATAGTCGGCACCTGTAAGCTAAAATCACAGGGAGAAAAACATCAATAGCCTTAGAGAGCGGGGAGCCAGTCCACAGACAAATGCAAGAATGAGAGACCATATGGTCCCGAGAAGCAGAAAAGTCAACGACAGTCCCTGGCTTTCTATTTCTAGTTCCATGAGGTCTCAATGAACTTTCTTTGCTTCTCTTTAGATGTTTATGAGAGTGCCTTTTAATGGAGACAGATTTTATTCCCAATGAACAAATGTGCCCTAAACTAGCCCGATGTGTTCCTATAACAAATGGACATGTGATCAACATGTATTTTGTTTTTTCCCTTGGTTAAAGAGATTGTAACAGTGTTTAAACATAAAGTAATCCTTTCTTAAAGATCAATGCCCCAAGGTAGTCTCTTGCTTTCTGTCAGAAGAGGAAACAACAGAATTCTGCAAAGGAACTCAATTCGACAAAGAGATTTTAAGCTTCATGGAAAATCCATTACAGAATGTCTATACAATACCTGCTTCTTGGAAGAAACATGGATTCCTTAATGAACACGGAACCAGAGAGAAGTATATACCAGCAGGTCCCAATATCATCAGGACTGAAAAGAAAAGGTAACAAAATCAGATGATTATCTATGACAACAACAACAAAATTAAACCATATATAGCACAAAGTATAGTACCCATGTTTCTTTTAGAACCATGAAGAACAATGAAATAGCATAAAACACATACATAAAAATACCACTATTTGACTATTGGAATCATTTTTTAAGTTACTTTTTATAAAACTCCGGGGTGCCTGGGTGGCTGGCTCAGTCGGTTGAGCATCCAACTCGACTTCAGCTCAGGTCATGATCACATAGTTTGTGAGCTCGAGCCCCATATCGGGTCCTGTGCTCACAGCCTGCTTAGGATTCTCTCTCTTCCTCTCTCTCTGCCCTTTCCTCACTCTCTCTCTCTCTCTCTTTCTCTCTCAAAATAAATAAACAAACTTGAAAAAAAAAAGCTTCTAAAAATTATTTTTGTCTCCCCAATAAGCTGAAGATATTTATCAGTATATTTAAATGTTGTAATGTTCCTTAGACCTACTGCACCTACCATCCTAAGTTTTATCTTCGGATGTTTTGAACTGAAAATATTTTCCCTGCTTGATAAAACAAAATAGAAAGAAGTCATCAGTGAAACTCAGGTTTTCCCAACCTTTTTCCGTCTACCATGCTCGCACATTTTTCTACCCCACTTGTTAGATATTCTTTCAGAATTTCTTTATGTGTGTGCACAGAAGAATAGACATATATTCTCATTCTCTCCGTGGTCTTTCTTCTTATGGAGAGATAGCATACTCTATAGTGTTCTTTCCTTTGTGGTAACTCTTAGAGATCTCTTCATGAGAAGCCGGCTTTCTTACAGATGTGCCGTATTTGCCTTGGCCAACCCCTAGTGACAGTCATTTCTGTTGTTTTTAATCATTTGCAATTATTTAAAAATATGTTAATAAAAAGTGCTTTAGGTAACCTTGTGCATACAGTATTGACTGGACCTAGTAACCAGAAATACAACTGCTGGGTCAAAGGGTAAGATAAATGTCAAATTGTCTTCCACAGGTGCTCAGCACCTTATTTGCCTACTTACTTCCGCACAGCCTTACTACTACAGTTTGTTATATTTGTTTAACAAACAAATGTTTCACAATTTTAGGATAAGGGCTTATTCTAGGTGCTTAGGATACTTCAGAGAACCTCAACAACAAGGAAAAGGCCCTTTCACTCATGGAGTTTATATTCTGGTGGGACAACACAGATAATAAACAATAAAAATAATAAATTGGTAAATTATAAATCAGTGCTCTGGGGAGAGAAATTAGTACAGGGTAAGGAAAATGGGGGGTGATACCACTGGAAATGGGTGGGCAAGGTAAGTGTCAATGAGAAGAGCACATCTGAGTAAAGGAAGGGGCTGACAGCCAGCTGACTTCCTAAGAGACCAGCCTTCCCTTCCCAGCAAAGGGCAGGGAGGATCCAGAATGTTAGTGCAGAGGCTGACATGGCCTAGCAAGGACTACACGATGGTGCAGCTGAGGCAGAGTGGGGGAGGGGTAAACCATAGGGGAGCACGAGGAATTCTACCATTGAGGCTTTTTATCAATCTTTTAGGCTTTTGCCAATCTGCTTGATGACAAGGGTACCTTAGTACAATTTTTTTCATTTCTTTTTCTTATTATTATTACAAGAGCATCTTTTTTTTCTTATTTTTTTTTATTTCTTTATAAAAATTGACCTTTTGGGACACCTGGGTGGCTCAGTTGGTTGAGTGTCCGATTCTTGATTTCAGTTCATGTCATGATCCCAGGGTTGTGGGATAGAGTCCCCACATGGAACATGCTTAAGATTTTCTCTTTCTCTTTCTCTCTCTCTCTCTCTCTCTCTCCCTCCCTCCCTCCCTCCCTCCTTTCCTCCCTCCATCCCCTGCTCACGTGCATGTGCTTGCTCTCTCTCAAAAGAAAAAAAGTCATTTTTTTTAATCTTTTACTTTTTTATTTAGAGAGAAGTGCACGTGCATAGGAGCAGGGGGAAAGGGACAGAAGGAGAGGGAGAGAGAATCCCAAGCAGGCTCCATGTTCAATGCAGAGCCTGATGTGGGGGCTCCATCCCAGGACCCTAGGATCATGACCTCAGCCAAAATCAAGAGTTGGATGCCCAACCGAGCCACCCAGGCACTCCAAAATTAACCTTTTTTTTTTTTTTCAACGTTTTTTTATTTATTTTTTTTGGGACAGAGAGAGACAGAGCATGAACGGGGGAGGGGCAGAGAGAGAGGGAGACACAGAATCTGAAACAGGCTCCAAGCTCCAAGCTGTCAGCCCAGAGCCTGACGCGGGGCTCGAACTCACGGACCGCGAGATCGTGACCTGGCTGAAGTCGGACGCTTAACCGACTGCGCCACCCAGGCGCCCCAAAATTAACCTTTTTGAAATATGTGCTGTGAATACCTTTTTCCTCTGTTGCTTTATCCTTTGTGCTTTTTGCTATGTGTAAGTTATTTTATTTTACACAGCCAAGTTTGCCAAATTTATTAGTTAGGATACAAGCTCAGCTACTAACAAAACAAAACAAAAAACTAAATACTATAGTAATGGCTTAACCAGGAGGGAGTTCATTTCTCTCTCACACATATTATAACAGCCTTAGCACCAAGGACCCAAGGCTGATATAGTAGTTCCATGGTATGAAGAACTTAGGCTCTTTCTATTGAGGGGTTTAGTCACCTAACCCATAGCATCCATGTCATATTCTAAGGTGGCAACTCCAAAACTCACCACCGTATTCACACTCTAGCCAGGGGAAGGGGTGGAAAGGAAGTACACAGAGCATACCCCATTGTTGTAAAGAGTACAACAGGGAGATGTATGCTGCACTTGTCTTGTATCACAATGAATCACATGTGTGTGCAAGGGCGTCCTCAGCAATCTCCCCCAAGTCTGTCCTTTGGGGGGCGTGTAAATAAATTCCAAAAGTTTTTAATGGACAAAAAATTCTATTTACAATTCTGAATATTTAAAAGACCAATGACTATCAAGTAATCATTTTCATTTTGTTATTTGCTTACAAACAAAGCAGCAGTTGACCACCATTTCCCCCAAGTCCAGTCTTAACCAATTTCACAACTACTTAGTCCTTGATGGCAATGCCTTGTGAAAATGTACAGAGACATATTATTGAATAGAGTTCAGTTCCAATGAAACCATAAAAGTTAAATGATTTCTCAAATGAGAATACAAAGCACAATACTTCAGAAATAATTCATACCCTTTTCCATCCAGATTTTAATCACTGGTTTTTGCAATCTACAATCATTTACCTAGTTTGGGGGAAAAAACTTACTCATCCTTCTTAACATAAAGTGACAACATTATTACTAAATTCTAATTTAGGTGAAGTAAAAAGTGCTCCTACAATATTCCCTTTATCACCAAAGAGAACTGAAATCTAGAAAAATAGGAAATTAAGGTAGGTCACTGCTTACCAGCTATGTGGCCTTGGCAGCTTACTAAAGTGACTGCAAGGATTAAATGAACAATGCTCATGAAATGCAAATAATAATTATTCTAGAGCTGGTGCACCTGGGTGGCTCAGTTGGTTGGGCATCCGACTTTGGCTCAGTCATGATCTCACGGTTCACAGGTTCGAGCCCCACATCGAGCTCTGTGCTGACAGCTCAGAGCCTGGAGCCTGCTTCAGATTCTGTGTCTCTCCTACTCTCTCTCTCTCTCTCTCTCTCTCTCTCTCTCTCTCAAAAATAAATAAAAATTTGAAAAAATTTTTAACTGAAAAACATAATTATTCTAGAGCTTTTTATCATGTACCATGGTGTAGATTAACTTTGACATAGAGAATATAACAAACATTCATTGGCTTTCTAGTTATTCTGTATCTGTCCATTTTGAAGACAAATTACTATGGATGAAATAAGTGCAAGGTTTGTAAACTCAGCTTTCCTTGGAGCTAGCTAACAGAAGATGGACTATAACAATAATAATTATCTGGAACTAATACTGGGATTTCACTTTGCCTAATGGTTGTCAAGCTTTGGTATGCTTATGAATCACTTGGGATAAGAATGCATGCTCCCAGGCTCTACCTATTCCACCCAATCCCACAATCTGTGATCACTAGGTGGGAGATCCATCACAGTGCCTTTTAAACAAAGATCCCGGGTGATTCTTATGCATGAGGCTTGTCAACTTTGAAAAATCTTTAGAAAAACTACAAGAAAAAAAAAAGTACAACTCTATCAATACCTATGCAAGTAAGTTGCAGGTGTTGTATTCAGCAGTGTTGTTTTTATTTTTTCCCCAAATAATTGTTTTATGTTTTAAAAATATGAGCTAAGTGTGGGGGGGGGGGGGCACCTGGTGGCTCAGTTAAGCATCCCACTCTTGATTTTGATTTTGGTCCAGGTCATGATCCCAGGGTCATGGGATGGAGCTCTGCATTGGGCTCCACACTGAGCATGGAGTCTGCTCAGGATTCTCTCTCTCTCCTCCTCTGTCCCTCTCCCTTGCTCACAATGCTCTCGTGTGCTCTTCCTCTAAAATTAATTAATTAATTAATTTTGGAGTGCCTGGGTGGCTCAGTTGGTTAAGCATCTGACTCTTGATGTCAGCTCAGGTCATGAACTCATGGTCATAAGACTGAGCCCCACATCAGGTTCCATGCTGGGCATGGAGTCTGCTTAAGATTCTCTTTCTCCCACACCCTCTGCCTCTCCCCTGCATGCACATGCTCGCTCTCATGCTCGCTCTCTCTCTCTCTCTCTCTCTCTGTACACACACACACACGCATGCATGCATGCATATGCCAAGGGTGGAATTATGAGCTAATGCAAAAAGCTGAATCTTGGAATAAACCTGATGGCATTTCTAAATAACCTAAGACTTAACATCACCAGTGATGGATTGAAAAGAGTGGCCTAAAGATTAAAAAGGAACATACAGCAAAGTAGTACTTCACAAGTCTCTCTGATCAGCCAAAATGGACACTTAGAAAAGACCTATAATTTTTTAGACTAAACTAAGAACTATACTGGACAACCGATTTGATGCCAATACAGCCCATTCCGCAATTGACAAAATGAAAGCCACAAAGCCTAGGTGTGTGACAAGGTACTCTAAAAGCCTCCTGTTTTTTATTTCATCAACGAGGAAAAAAATGAACAAACCCAAACAAAACAAAAATTTAAACGGACCATGACTGATTCACTCCCAGTATAATTAAAAGGACTCTGAAGTAATCAAAAATGAACGATGTCCTTTAAGACAAGACTAAACCAAAATGGCAAGTGTAGACTTGGAATAACAGGGAAGAGGCAAGTGTGTAATCTGCTGTCCTTCTCTCCCCACCTTATTTCCTTCTGCTCCTCAACACAAACCCATTACTTCCGGGAGGCTCCTTTCCTGCCTGTCCCTTCCCACCTCTTCCAGTCTGTCCAAGATACTTGCCCTTCTCCATCTTCTCAATCACACTGTACCTTTAAGCAATGGCTCAAACCCTATTTCTGTAATAACATCTTCTCAGTCACTGTTTTCCAAATTCCAAAATATTTATCCCATCTAATTTCATCCTATTTTATATTTTTCTCTTTGAATTCTTAGTCCTGAGGTATTTAGGTGTCTTCCTCCAACTACACTGAATCTTTTAGACGGAACTATGTGCTGTACCAGGTAGAAACTGGACACCATTTTAGTTATCATTTGCTCAGGTAAAGCAGATCATGTTTCTGCTTATAACCCATGGTTCCCTAACAGGAGAAAGTCCAAACCCCTTGACAAAGCACGTGAAGGAAGCAGTATGTGGCTATGCAAAGGACAAAGGTTTGGGAACATATATTCTTTCCTACCAGCCATGTGATCCTGGTGAACTTAAATTCTAAGATTCTAGTTCCTCAACTGTAAAATGGGGCTACCAATACCTTTTTCACAACGTTACTTGGATTTAACAAAACAGTATATATGCAGGTTCTTGCATAATAGGTACATAAAAAATACTAGCTCTCTTCATCTCTTTTCCTCTCTTATGACCATTTCTAAAAAGGCCAATGCACAACTTTATCCTCTGCTCATAACCCCAAATATCCTATGCTGCAAACTTCACCTGTTCAGCCATGCTGACTTTTTCCCCACCAAAGCCTCAGGGCCTTTGGACAAACCTGCTGTTCCAGCTTCTAAACAGTACCTTTTATCTAGTAAACTTATTACTCATCCTTTGAATTCCAGGCTAACTACCACTTCCTCTGAGAAGTGTTTTAGTGGCTTCCAAATAAATTGAGTCACTCTCCTCCTGAGTTCCCAGAGCATTTTGTACATGCTCACATTAAGCAGTTGCCAGTCATAATATTTATTTTAGGAGTCATCCCCCATTAGCTTTTAAACTCCTCTAACTCACTAGCACCCCAATATATATATATATATATATATATATATACACACTACACAATGCTTAATTGGCACTCAGCTATTTTCTTAATGAATTAATAATACACACCAACTCAGATATAGTATTTAAAGTGAAAGTCAAAGATGTGAATGTCAATTTACCAGTCATCAGAAAAATGAAACTAGGCTAAAAGAACTTCCTCAGCAATATCCTGTCAGTCCACACGGTGGCGATGTCTCCACATGAAAGAGCTGCGTGTGGTGTTCACATTCCTTATTTACAAAGCAGGAAGCTAATACAAGCGATCAAGTTGAAGTTGACAAGGGAGTTGAAAGAATCATTGATCACCACCCAAAGAAAACTATTTAGCTCAGCAAAGATGGCTATTAGAGAGCAAAAAAGTAACATGAAAAGGCTACTTTATTCAGTTATTAATACAATATGAAAACTTAATCGAGTTTTGTGGAGCCCAATCAACCCAAAAGGGCTGCTTATGGCAGCTTATGGTAATATAGGAAATAAAGGCAAAGTGAGGAGAGAGAAAGGTTTGTAACAAAAGAAGAGTGGCAAGAGTGGGGGAGGCAGGTGTGGGCAAAGGATACTTAGAGTAATATTGAACTCAAAATAAATATCTAAGGTGGCGAGGGGTGGTGGCCACAGACAGAAACTGAAAAAATGGTAACAACGGTACTTTGCAAAATCCAAACAATTTTGAACCAGAAATTAGCGCTTTGCAAGATGACCCTGACAAAATATGGCATGAGGAGGGCACTGGAGCTCCAAGAAGGAATCCCTCCCACTTTAGCAGATCAAGTGCAACGTGGCATTGGCACAAGTCAGAAGTGACCCAGGGATGCGAAGAGGCACCTCTACAGTGTTTTCTCTGGGGCAACGCTAACAAGGGCATTAGAACACAGAGAAGCAAGAACACGGAAGTCATGGTGAATAAGAAAGGGTGAGGCCAGCACCAGTGAAGTGTGTGCAAACAGTGGTTAGGAAGACCAGTCGGGGAAGAGGTGGGTACACAGCAATCATAGAGAAGTTATGGACCACCAAGACCCCACACATCAAATACCCATTTTGTGGATATTTTAGAGAGGATGTTATGCCATATTCAAACAACAAAGCTGCTGGCATCTGAGAGAAATAGAGACAGGATTCTTATCACTTGTATGTGGGTTACCGGCTCCACATCTGGGGTAAAACACCAGAAAGGGAAATAAAATGAAGACGAACAAAAACTCCAATAACTAACCGGAGACAACTAGCCAGGAATCCCACAGGGCCAGCCACAGTGACCAAAACTAGGAAAACGCCTGTTTCTTTTTCTGCATCCACTATCTGGGCACTAGCATCCAACAAGAGGATAAAACCAGAAAACAGAAAATCTTCCTATTCTCCTTCTCCACAGCCTATCATCAGGTTCTTTCAGTGCCTCCCAACCCCCCAAGCCCCAGGCCTCTTAATCAAAGCCCTCTGCTTAAGTGCAGGTCCTTATTTCTGCTCACCTATACTTCTCATTATACTCTTCTGATGGGCTCAGATTTGACTCTCAAATATGCAATTGTGCCAAAAACCAACAAGAAAATAACTTTACTTATTTACAGCAAATTATCCTCTGTCCTTTTACAGGATCCAGCAGTTCGCTCACATCAGAGGTTTTGAACATGCACTCTGTGAGCCTCTTGGGACTACACACTGTTCAACCTTCTTCTAACCATAATCGCTACTGCTATTGAGCTAAATAGGATTTCCTATGAACAAAGTGTTCCATGGCTTAAAAAAGAAGTTCTAACAATGGCAGCCTTCCAATATGCAGATGGCTTTTCTGATACACAATAATTTTAATCTTTTTCACAAATGCATTACCTCACTTTTGTTACTGGGTTTATCAAAAAGTTTAATCATTAGTTGTTGTTTTTTTTTTTCATTTTTTCTCCTCTGATGGGGCGGTAAGCTAGCTATAAGTTCAAAGACCAAATATGTATTGTTTGTGTTATTTATTTTTATATGGCCAATGGCACAAAGTACACTCACAAGATTAATTAAGGCAACACAGCATTGTAAGTGACCCTAAGAATATCAGGTCAAAAGAAAGGTAAGCCCACACCATTTTTACTCAGGCATAAAATATAAAACCTATTTTAGAAAGAGCTCTACCAAGAGTTAAAAGTTTTAGCATTTATATTTTTAACCCATAGAGAAGAAATATTTTATAATAAAATTATATACTTAATAATATTTAGTTATATATAAATTACCATACCTATGAAAAAAACACATTTAAAAAGTAGAGGGGAACTTTTTGTTTTATTTCCTAAAAGTTCTAAATTATAAGGACATTACTTCACTTTTATAAATAAAAACTCTAGGGGAAAAAAAGCACCATTCTCACATGAAGTTCTTCAGAAAATCTTTATTCTCCATTCATTAGCAACTCAATTACAGGGGCTTGGAACCATGAAAAAGGAAAGCATCATCAGTAAGAACTCTGAAAACTGATGAAAATACTAAGGCTATTTCAGCTTCATTTGGGGGGAAAATTAGTATTTTGAAAATATTGGGAATATAGTAGACCTGTATTTTCTAAAAATCATGTTTCACTTAACCAGCAGAATGAACAACATAAAACTACTGAAGAACTAGTAAAGCTGAAAATTCTGTAGCCTCATTAATGGAGTCATTCTTAAACTTATAAAACTCATTTAAAAAATGAAATGAAGGAGTGATGTCTTGGGAGCCATTAAGTTATTCAAAACACTTCTTTTTTTGACTGAAAGAAAAAATGTCAGTGCAGATTACATATTTATTACAATACATCAATCAGTCATTCAGCTATACTGAGGGTAGAGGGATATATTCAAGGGCTCAAGAAACAATTTATCAAATTTAGAAGAGCAGCCAAATCTGAAAAAAATTGACTCTGGAAAACTACCACTAACTCGTACTTAACAGAATGCATATGAAATAATAAAGCCTTATTTATTGACTATATATTTCTTTAAATTGCTAAATTTGAGAGTTCAGAGGGTTTTATTCACTAAGTAGTTTTGCAAAAAAGTTGATACAAAGAATCTAACACCTAGTGCTGTCAGCTCTTTTATTACAAAATTAGACCACAATGAAGGTCTTTATTGGCTCATCTTCCTTTGAAAACGGAGTATCTTCCTTTAAAATGAATTCAAAAAATAAGAGCGAACAGACTAGTGAAAACTTCTGTTCTAGGCATAGCAAATGTAAACCTGAAACACACACACAGGGCCTGCCCTGACAGAGTTTACAAATTAAATAATTTCTAAAATGCTCTTATTTACTCTTCCATTCACCACAAATATAAAACATTGTAATTTAAAGACCGATAGTAAATATGAAAATATTATTGCTATGAAGCCTTACAGTATTACCATGTGTATATAAAACAATCTTCTCAAGTACATCTACACGTGGGTAGATGTGTATGTGCAAGCATGTATTTGAATTTTCATATTTACCTACAGCACATGTATACCTCATAATATGCCAAGCTTGGTGGCTAAACATCCTTGTTCTACAGTCCTATGCAAAGACTAATTCTTTAAAAATATAATTTCTTCATGTAAATGAAAATCTTAGGTTTCAAAATTTTCTCCACACACACATACAAGTAAGAGAAATTATGGACACATGGACAAAGAGGATACTTAAAAATTATGATTATATCTTGCTGAGAAAGAAAGGCGATTTTAAGTATTTTGTTTCTTTTTTTTTTTTTTAAGGAGCTAAAGCAATGTAGGTAGCAGATGAGTAATGTAAATAAAAATAATAATATAATAAGCAGGCTCTGCACTGTCAGCACAGAGCCCAATGCGGAGCTGAATCCCACAGACCATGGCATCGTGACCTGAGCTGAAATCAAGAGTTGGATACTTAACCAACTGAGCACCCCCCCCGCCGCACCTCCAAAGGAGAACTTTCTTAAAGATGGAAGACACACTTAGAGTCTGCAGGAAAGGGGGCAGGAGGAGAGGCCGCAAGCACAGGAGGGAACAGGAATAACCACACTGTTCAGGAAACCAGACACCTCTCCCTGCAGCCCTGGAGGGATGGGTGAGTCAAGAGGCACATGTGGCCACAGATAAACGGGGTATTTGAGAACAGAAAGTAAAGCCTGAAGCAAAGTCTCTAGAGGAGGAGTGGGAAGGCACGAAGGGGACAGCAGTGGGCTGGTGGCCTTGCAGAGAAGTGACAATTCAGGATAGCTGCTGTGAAAACAGGAAACCAAGTCAATAAATGAAAAGGCTGCTACAAGCAATGAGGGCTGCAGCTGAGGCTTGAAGTTTTAAATTGCACATTTACAGATTTCAATAAAAAATGCTTTAAAAAGACTGGATAAGCCTCAATGCAGCTTTTTGTTTTGTTTTGTTTTCAATGGAGGAACAATTTCCTCTCCTGCAATAAAGAAAGGTAAACCCCCTAACAAAATGTTACACAAACTCTTTTGGAAACCAAAGCATTCAGACAGACATATATGTGGAAAGTTAGCACAGAAATACCGTTACACATATTTGTCACATGGGTGTGGGGGTGCATGTGTCCACTTCTAAAAAACTATAATGGTTGAGTTTCTGATCCAAAGGTTTTTAGCGCTTCAAATGTAACTATAAATTAAACTGAAATCGTGAGGATGGCTGGCCCCTAAAGAAAAACTGAAGCTGAAAGGACATATTGCTTATCTCATTTCTTAAATTCTTCAGGCAAAAATATCCCTAAAGTTCCTCAGGTTAGGAATTTACATCATCCAACTTGGTACTCCTAAGCAAGCAAAATAGCTAGCACATAGTAGATAACATATGAAAGGAAGGCAGAAATTACTTGATAGTCTCATCCACTGTACTAAGTTCAACTACTTTTATCTATCTTTCTAGTACAAATATTGAATTCTAAGTGGTCAAATTCTAAATTTTTACAAATTCAAATTTATCAGAACCACAAATCTCCCCCTAACCTTGATACATCTTAAAGTGGCATTTTTGTCATCCTGTTGGTTTATGCTAAAACAGGAACACCATGGGAGTTAGACATCACTACCATAATTCCTTCAAACAAAAGTTTAAAGCAGCTAAAAAATTGGGAGACCAAAATGTAAATTATCAAAACACTGATGACAATGATAGCATTTTTATACACTTATTATGTATGCAATGCTCTACATATTTTACACATAGTACTGATATTATCCTAACACCAACACTAAAGGGTAGATACTAATATTATTGTTTCCATTTCATAGATAAGAAAAATGAGGTACAGAGTTGGATCAAAAGACTATTACATTTACCTGGTGAACGCATTAAAGCCATAGACTTAGAAGTTACCAGTACACAAACATAATAAGGAAAAAAAAAATACTCATCTCTTGATCATAAAACCATACTCTAGAAGTCTTTGATAGTCTGACTAGACTATTCTTGAAGCCCAAGGGAGACCAAGAACAGACAAGTAATGTCCCTCATGAGTTAATAATAACAGGTCCCAAAAAGAGGGACCGTATTATTAAATTATCACAGATTTATATACACCACAAATACAAGTGTTCTTTAATTTTCAAAGCTGCATTTACACAAATTGGTAAGAGCAGGAACATGTCTCTTCAAGGGTTACAGAAGAAAATGCTGCAATTACCCTTCATCACAAGATTGGCCAATTACTAGGAATCTGATTAAGTGATCTACAATAAGTCTCTGTGAATTTCTGGTCTTATGAAATCATGATCTCCTGAGTATCTATAGACTTTCGCTGCTCACTAACACTGTCACCTAATTCTAACTAGTCAAAAATAAGCAATTGCTACAATCAACTTTATATACAAACTCTAGCCTAATGCAATCAATTTAGGGTTATCTAACACATGGCTTTGCATTATCAACAAGCATAGCTCACATTTACTGTCTAAACTGCCTTAAAAAAAAAACTCAGATATATTTAAAGACACTGTAAACTTCAGTTTAAATGAACTGTATGTAAGAATTATTAGGGACTCAGAATAATGTAGGTAGAACTGAAGGTGGGTTTCATCACCCCTGGGGAAGCCAGCAGCAGGGAGAGATGATGTGCTTGTACTAACTTGCACACAAGAAATATCCTTGTTTTATGGTGCCATTTCTTATGATGGCATGAAAAAGGCCGGAAAAAAGTTGGTGATTGGCATAACAGCTAACATGGCAAAATCACAATGTCCAGGCTCAAATCCATATCACACTTTCAGCAATGAGACCTTAGCAAGTTCCTTAGCCTCTGAAAGCCTCAATCCCTTCATGTGTAAAACTGGGTTGATGATAACAGCTACCCCACAAGTCAGCTATAAGGAATAAGTATAATAATGCATATGAAGCACTTATTAGAGCATGTGGGACACAGGAAGTACTTGTTTAAATGTTTGCTATTACCTCATCATCATTACTACCAAAACCATGTTTTAACGGAGGACAAATTAATAGAAAGTTTGTCACTTACTGCCACTAGAACTTCTTCAACGAATGTTAATACTATTCATCAGAGGTTTCCAACCCTGATATCTGTACACCCATTCCACTGATAGCTTCTAATTGCTCCTAAAAGAAACAAATATTCTAAGATATTTATATCTCGAATTCTTCAAAAATAAATATGGTAAGGGCTTTGCCTCTTGTTAAGTTTTCTCATTAGCAAATATATCCTGGTTACTATATTTCTACATTTGATGTACATTCTTTTAAGCTCTAGACTGGATATTTACAATTGCCTGTTAAACAGCCCCTAGATGTCAGAGTTTCGGAAGTTATAACTTTACATCCTAGGTCAGCTCCACCTGCATCTTCTTTCTAAACTCCATCTCTGACTGCCCCATTCTTTCAGTTGGCCTCAGTTCAAGCATCACCCCCTCATATTACTTCAACGGTCTTCTCACTAATCTCCCTGCCCAGCCACTCAATCAAATCCACCTTTGTATTTTCAAGTATCATCTTTGAGAGGAAGAATGGGGAAGCATTTGGTCACATCATTTTGCTGCTTGAAAACTGGCAACCTAGCTACAGATTAAAAGAGACTAAAGAGAGAGTTGGAGGGAAGATGGTGGCGTAGGAGGACGCTGGGCTCACCACGCGTCCTGCTGATCACTTAGATTCCACCTACACCTGCCTAAAGAACCCAGAAAACCGCCAGAGGATTAGCAGAACGGAGTCTCCAGAGCTAAGACGAGAGGCCCACAGAAGAGGGTAGGCAGGGCGGCGAGGCGGTGCGCGCTCCAGGGACTGGCGGGAGGGAGCCGGGGCGGAGGGGCGGCTCGCCGGCCAACCAGAGCCCCCGAGTCTGGCCGGCAAAAGCGGAGGGGCCGGACAGACTGTGTTCCGACAGCAAGCGCGACTTAGCGTCTGGGAGGTCATAAGTTAACAGCTCTGCTCGGAAAGCGGGAAGGCTGGAGGACAAAGGGAGGGAGAGCTGCTGAGCCCCCGGACGGACGGCAGAGCTCAGCTTGGCGGGGAACAAAGGCGCTCGCCAGCGCCATCTCCCCCGCCCATCCCCCAGCCAAAATCCCAAAGGGAACCAGTTCCTGCCAGGGAACTTGCTCGCGCAGCGCAAACACCAAACTCTGTGCATCTGCGGAGCCAAACCTCCAGCAGCGGATCTGACTCCCTCCCGCTGCCACAGGGCTCCTCCTGGAGTGGATCACCTAAGGAGAAGCGAGCTAAGCCTGCCCCTCCACCCCCCGTGCACCTTGCCTACCCACCCCAGCTAATACGCCAGATCCCCAGCACCACAAGCCTGGCAGTGTGCAAGTAGCCCAGACGGGCCACGCCACCCCACAGTGAATCCCGCCCCTAGGAGAGGGGAAGAGAAAGCACACACCAGTCTGACTGTGGCCCCATCGGTGGGCTGGGGGCAGACATCAGGTCGGACTGCGGCCCCGCCCACCAACTCCAGTTATACACCATAGCACAGGGGAAGTGCCCTGCAGGTCCTCACCACTCCAGGGACTATCCAAAATGACCAAACGGAAGAATTCCCCTCAGAAGAATCTCCAGGAAATAACAACAGCGAATGAACTGATCAAAAAGGATTTAAATAATATAACAGAAAGTGAATTTAGAATAATAGTCATAAAATTAATCGCTGGGCTTGAAAACAGTATACAGGACAGCAGAGAATCTCTTGCCACAGAGATCAAGGGACTAAGGAACAGTCACGAGGAGCTTTTGAAAAGCGCTTTAAACGAAATGTAAAACAAAATGGAAATGACGACAGCTCGGATTGAAGAGGCAGAGGAGAGAATAGGTGAACTAGAAGATAAAGTTATGGAGAAAGAGGAAGCTGAGAGAAAGAGAGATAAAAAAATCCAGGAGTATGAGGGAAAAATTAGAGAACTAAGTGATACACTAAAAAGAAATAATATACACATAATTGGTATCCCAGAGGAGGAAGAGAGAGGGAAAGGTGCTGAAGGGGTACTTGAACAAATTATAGCTGAGAACTTCCCTGAACTGGGGAAGGAAAAAGGCATTGAAATCCAAGAGGCACAGAGAACTCCCTTCAGACGTAACTTGAATCGATCTTCTGCACGACATATCATAGTGAAACTGGCAAAATACAAGGATAAAGAGAAAATTCTAAAAGCAGCAAGGGATAAACGTGCCCTCACATATAAAGGGAGACCTATAAGACTCGTGACTGATCTCTCCTTTGAAACTTGGCAGGCCAGAAAGGATTGGCACAATATCTTCAGTGTGCTAAACAGAAAAAATATGCAGCCGAGAATCCTTTATCCAGCAAGTCTGTCATTTGGAATAGAAGGAGAGATAAAGGTCTTCCCAAACAAACAAAAACTGAAGGAATTTGTTACCACTAAACCAGCCCTACAAGAGATCCTAAGGGGGATCCTGTGAGACAAAGTACCAGAGACATCACTACAAGCATAAAACATACAGACATCACAATGACTCTAAACCCGTATCTTTCTATAATAACACTGAATGTAAATGGATTAAATGCGCCAACCAAAAGACACAGGGTATCAGAATGGATTAAAAAACAAGACCCATCTATTTGCTGTCTACAAGAGACTCATTTTAGATTTGAGGACACCTTTAGATTGAGAGTGAGGGGATGGAGAACTATTTATCATGCTACTGGAAGCCAAAAGAAAGCTGGAGTAGCCATACTTATATCAGACAAACTAGACTTTAAATTAAAGGCTGTAACAAGAGATGAAGAAGGGCATTATATAATAATTACAGGGTCTATCCATCAGGAAGAGCTAACAATTATAAATGTCTATGCGCCGAATACCGGAGCCCCCAGATATATAAAACAATTACTCATAAACATAAGCAACCTTATTGATAAGAATGTGGTCATTGCAGGGGACTTTAACACCCCACTTACAGAAATGGATAGATCATCTAGACACACAGTCAATAAAGAAACAAGGGCCCTGAAGGATACATTGGATCAGATGGACTTGACAGATAGATTTAGAACTCTGCATCCCAAAGCAACAGAATATACTTTCTTCTCGAGTGCATATGGAACATTCTCCAATATATATCATATACTGGGTCACAAAACAGCCCTTCATAAGTTTACAAGAGTTGAAATTATACCATGCATACTTTCAGACCACAATGCTATGAAGCTTGAAATCAACCACAGGAAAAAGTCTGGAAAACCTCCAAAAGCATGGAGGTTAAAGAACACCCTACTAACGAATGAGTGGGTCAACCAGGCAATTAGAGAAGAAATTAAAAAATATATGGAAACAAACGAAAATGAAAATACAACAATCCAAACGCTTTGGGACGCAGCGAAGGCAGTCCTGAGAGGAAAATACATTGCAATCCAGGCCTATCTCAAGAAACAAGAAAAATCCCAAATACAAAATCTAACAGCACACCTAAAGGAAATAGAAGCAGAACAGCAAAGGCAGCCTAAACCCAGCAGAAGAAGAGAAATAATAAAGATCAGAGGAGAAATAAACAATATAGAATCTAAAAAAACGGTAGAGCAGATCAACGAAACCAAGAGTTGGTTTTTTGAAAAAATAAACAAAATTGACAAACCTCTAGCCAGGCTTCTCAAAAAGAAAAGGGAGATGACCCAAATAGATAAAATCATGAATGAAAATGGAATTATTACAACCAATCCCTCAGAGATACAAACAATTATCAGGGAATACTATGAAAAATTATATGCCAACAAATTGGACAACCTGGAAGAAATGGACAAATTCCTAAACACCCACACTCTTCCAAAACTCAATCAGGAGGAAATAGAAAGCTTGAACAGACCCATAACCAGCGAAGAAATTGAATCGGTTATCAAAAATCTCCCAACAAATAAGAGTCCAGGACCAGATGGCTTCCCAGGGGAGTTCTACCAGACGTTTAAAGCAGAGATAATACCTATCCTCCTCAAGCTATTCCAAGAAATAGAAAGGGAAGGAAAACTTCCAGACTCATTCTATGAAGCCAGTATTACTTTGATTCCTAAACCAGACAGAGACCCAGTAAAAAAAGAGAACTACAGGCCAATATCCCTGATGAATATGGATGCAAAAATTCTCAATAAGATACTAGCAAATCGAATTCAATGGCATATAAAAAGAATTATTCACCATGATCAAGTGGGATTCATTCCTGGGATGCAGGGCTGGTTCAACATTAGCAAATAGATCAACGTGATACATCACATTAACAAAAAAAAAGAGAAGAACTATATGATCCTGTCAATTGATGCAGAAAAGGCCTTTGACAAAATCCAGCACCCTTTCTTAATAAAAACTCTTGAGAAAGTCGGGATAGAAGGAACATACTTAAAGATCATAAAAGCCATTTATGAAAAGCCCACAGCTAACATCATCCTCAACGGGGAAAAACTGAGAGCTTTTTCCCTGAGAGCAGGAACACGACAGGGATGCCCACTCTCACCGCTGTTGTTTAACATAGTGCTGGAAGTTCTAGCATCTGCAATCAGACAACAAAAGGAAATCAAAGGCATCAAAATTGGCAAAGATGAAGTCAAGCTTTCGCTTTTTGCAGATGACATGATATTATACATGGAAAATCCGATAGACTCCACCAAAAGTCTGCTACAACTGATACATGAATTCAGCAAAGTTGCAGGATACAAAATCAACGTGCAGAAATCAGTTGCATTCTTATACACTAACAATGAAGCAACAGAAAGACAAATAAAGAAACTGATCCCATTCACAATTGCACCAAGAAGCATAAAATACCTAGGAATAAATCTAACCAAAGATGTAAAAGATCTGTATGCTGAAAACTATAGAAAGCTTATGCAGGTAATTGAAGAAGATATAAAGAAATGGAAAGACATTCCCTGCTCATGGATTGGAAGAATAAATATTGTCAAAATGTCAATACTACCCAAAGCTATCTACACATTCAATGCAATCCCAATCAAAATTGCACCAGCATTCTTCTCAAAGCTAGAACAAGCAATCCTAAAATTCATATGGAACCACAAAAGGCCCCGAATAGCCAAAGTAATTTTGAAGAAGAAGACCAAAGCAGGAGGCATCACAATCCCAGACTTTAGCCTCTACTACAAAGCTGTCATCATCAAGACAGCATGGTATTGGCACAAAAACAGACACATAGACCAATGGAATAGAATAGAAACCCCAGAACTAGACCCACAAACGTATGGCCAACTCATCTTTGACAAAGCAGGAAAGAACATCCAATGGAAAAAAGACAGTCTCTTTAACAAATGGTGCTGGGAGAACTGGACAGCAACATGCAGAATGTTGAAACTAGACCACTTTCTCACACCATTCACAAAAATAAACTCAAAATGGATAAAGGACCTGAATGTGAGACAGGAAACCATCAAAACCTTAGAAGAGAAAGCAGGAAAAGACCTCTCTGACCTCAGCCATAGCAATCTCTTACTCGGCACATCCCCAAAGGCAAGGGAATTAAAAGCAAAAGTGAATTACTGGGACCTTATGAAGATAAAAAGCTTCTGCACAGCAAAGGAAACAACCAACAAAACTAAAAGGCAACCAACGGAATGGGAAAAGATATTTGCAAATGACATATCGGACAAAGGGCTAGTATCCAAAATCTATAAAGAGCTCATCAAACTCCACACCCGAAAAACAAATAACCCAGTGAAGAAATGGGCAGAAAACATGAATAGACACTTCTCTAAAGAAGACATCCGGATGGCCAACAGGCACATGAAAAGATGTTCAACGTCGCTCCTTATCAGGGAAATACAAATCAAAACCACACTCAGATATCACCTCAGGCCAGTCAGAGTGGCCAAAATGAAGAAATTAGGAGACTATAGATGCTGGAGAGGATGTGGAGAAACAGGAACCCTCTTGCACTGTTGGTGGAAATGCAAATTGGTGCAGCCGCTCTGGAAAGCAGTGTGGACGTTCCTCAGAAAATTAAAAATAGACCTACCCTATGACCCAGCAATAGCACTGCTAGGAATTTATCCAAGGGATACAGGAGTACTGATGCATAGGGGCACTTGTACCCCAATGTTTACAGCAGCACTCTCAACAATAGCCAAATTATGGAAAGAGCCTAAATGTCCATCAACTGATGAATGGATAAAGAAATTGTGGTTTATATACACAATGGAATACTACGTGGCAATGAGAAAAAATGAAATATGGCCTTTCGTAGCAACGTGGATGGAACTGGAGAGTGTGATGCTAAGTGAAATAAGCCATACAGAGAAAGACAGATACCATATGGTTTCACTCTTATGTGGATCCTGAGAAACTTAACAGAAACCCATGGGGGAGGGGAAGGAAAAAAAAAAAAGAGGTTAGAGTGGGAGAGAGCCAAAGCATAAGAGACTGTTAAAAACTGAGAACAAACTGAGGGTTGATGGGGGGTGGGAGGGAGGGGAGGGTGGGTGATGGGTATTGAGGAGGGCACCTTTTGGGATGAGCACTGGGTGTTGTATGGAAACCAATTTGACAGTAAATTTCATATATTAAAAAAAATAATAAAAAATAAATAAAAAAAAAAAAAAGAGACTAAATAGTGGGGCGCCTGGGTGGCTCAGTTGGTTAAGCATCTGACTTGCGGCCAGGTCATGCATGATCTTGTGGTTCGTGAGTTCGAGCCCCACGTTGGACTCTGTGCTGACAGCTCAGAGACTGGAGCCTGCTTCGGATTCTGTGTCTCCCTCTCTCTCTGCTCCTCTCCCGCTCGCTCACTCACTCTCTCTCTCTCAAAAATAAATAAAAACATTAAAAAAGAGAGAGAGACTTAAGAAAAGTATCAACCAATAAACAAACTGTAAAAAAAGATTTTTTGAGACAAAGAGATTTTGAATATTTTCAAGACATTACAGAATTATTTCTTAAGGTTTGGTAATAATATTGTTGGTTAAGATTTTTTTTTTAAGTCTTTATCTTTTAAAGATAAAGATACATAACAAAATAAAAAATATGGATGAATTGAAATGTCTGGATTTACCTAAAATAATCCAGTAGAAGGCGGAAGCAGGAATAAGAGATGGAACATAACTGGCCAGCAGTAACAATGTTGGATGATGCGTACATAGGGTCCATCATACTACTGTCTCCAATATTGTGAGCATTTATATATCTCCATCACACAATGTGATTTAGGAGGAGGAAAAACTCATTTCCAATGGCCTAAAGAATCACGACCGGTATTTTTAACAACACATTCACAAGCAAACATGGTTGCAGCCTGACTCTTGATTTGTCATCTTGATGCACACCGCATGTCAATTGCCCTAAACTTGCCATAATATTGAAAACATCAGACCAGGCCCTTCCCTCTCTGTATCCCCACACTTACGCTGCTCCTTCTGCCAGGAAAATCTCTCTAGACCACCAGATACACTTTTGAGACCTAGTTTAGAGGGCCGCATCTCTGTGACTCTCCCCATTTACCTCAAGGCTTCCCCTGTACTTCTCCATCCCTCAGTACCTATCTGTATTCTCAGTTACTTTGGTTGGTTACTTTTTGTTGCTGTTGTTGTTGTTGTTTTCCTTTTATTCTATTTCTGCCCCCTTCAAGATACTATAATTTTACCCTCCTTAAGGGGAGAAGCTGGATTTTATTTCAATAAATGTTCCCTATAATACGTATGGAAAGCAGTAATTATGTATTTAATAAGTGTTTTGAAAAACAAAGTCAACAGAACAACAGTGAGTCACGGCAAACATAAAATAATATGCCCAGTAATCCAGTTTATATATCCTTAATACAATAATATTTATCTACTATATGCTTGTTACATTCTTTAAAAAAAATTGTCATTTTTTCAAGGTAATGTTATACATCTTGAAAGAAATATCAGTATTATTTCTAGGACAAACTATGCCCAAAGGGATGTGGGCAGGCTATTTTCCTATTTCTGAAAGAATTATAAACTAAAATATGACATTTATGCTATCGTTACATCTCATTTGGTGTGGTTGCAGGAATATGTATTTTGTTCTGTTTGAAATACTATACTATTTCTTATTTCATAAAGATAAAAATGTCAAAATACTCCATAATATGAAATAACATCTCTGAACCACAAGTGAGAGATACATGGGTATAGATGTGAACTTAGCAAAGGACTGTAAGCTTTTCCTTTATGACAGGTAGTAGTTGCAATGTTTTACATTTCTAAACTACAAAAAAATGAGTTAATGCAAAATTAAGGTAATGATGACTTAGCCGTTACAATACTTCTATGATACTTTAAGGAAATTATTTAGTTGCTGCAGTATCCACTATACAAAGAGAAAGGAAACACCTACTAGTATAAAACTTCATTCGCTTCGTGTCTTTCATATCTCACAGTTTCGCACATTAACCTGTAAAAAAAAAAAAAAATAGACATGAGTTCGACATACCTCATGAAAAAACATACTAATAGTTTAAAAACATAAAAGAGACATGTAGTCTAAAAAGTTAAGATTACTGTATATGAACTGTCACAATCATTTATTAGCCTCAAGACACATATTTTTGGTACCTAGGTGAACAAAATAAAATAAAATCTGGTAAAGAGATACTAGAAAAAAGTTTGTTATATGTCAATTTTGTCATGTTTATTGTATAGGGAACAAAATTGTATGTGTTTTACACTTTGTAAATGACATGTGGACAAATTAATGTTCTCTGAAATAAGCAGAAAATGAGAAATAACCTAAAAATCCGAAAGGAGAGCCTCTTAATTTAAAAAATGATAATGTCATTCATGCTGATGTTATTTAACAGCATGTAATTTCAGACAAAAGTAGGTTTTTATTAACTCAGTATTTTCATGACTAACGACTAATGGAAGGCTTTATAACTTAAAGATTTATTTTGGCTGATTCATTCTTAAGGAAAAAATTACAGAAATTATGGAAAATATGAATAAATGTTTAAACATCCAAAATTACCATAAGAACAGCATCTTCAGGAAACATCCTATTATATTAACCCCAAGTAAAATTTCCAAAAAATACAGAAATGCAAAAGAGAAAATGACTATTCCTACTTACGAAGAAACTAGCAAATAAAAAATTGGCCATAAAACTGATTAGTTCAACAGCACTTCCATTTTGGTCAATGGGCTAGTGGTCCACAGCTTGTGCAATACTGGTATTAGCCTACAGCCATCTTTCCTGCTGCTAAATCCAATAAACACCACATACTCTTGATTTTTCACTTGAAAACAACTCTCTTGGATATTCTTTTCCTTGTTCTTCTTACTCCACCACCTTAACTTTACAGGTCCTCTCAAACCCTTACTTGAAACATTCCAACAGAGTATCACTTAACTCCAGGAGACATCAAACCTTGAATACACATCATTAATATATATATATATTTTTTAATAGACTGAATCACACCAATTCTTCATAAGAAAGGATAAGAATCACAAGTGATAGGCCTAAAAATACCTGGTCTTCTATTACATAACAGCTCTGCCTTATTTCCTGTAAAAACCAAAGAATCCTTGCCCCAACCTCTTCCCTGGATCTTTCCTTCTCCTACAGTAGACCCTGCATTCCTTCAGGCTTACCTCCATCTCCAACATCACCATCCATTTCTACCTCTCTCCTGAACCACTTCCTTTAATATATAAACACATCTGTGGCGCCTGGGTGGCTCAGTCAGTTAAGCCTCTGACTTTGGCTCTGGTCACGATCTTGCAGCTCATGGATTTGAGCCCCGCATCGCGCTCTGTGCTGACAGCTCAGAGCCTGGAGCCTGCTTCAGATTCTGTGTCTCCCTTTCTCTCTGCTCCTCCCCTACTTATGCTTTGTCTCTCTCTCTCAAAAATAAACATAAAAACATTTATATATATATATAAATATAAACACATCAGCTTCACCTATTGTGTGGGGGAGGAGGACACCTCTCTTGACCATATATCCTCCCCTCCAGCTATTATCCACATTTTGCTTTACCCATGACAGAAATTCTCCACTTAGACTGTCTATATATTCTACCTCTATTTTCTCACCTTCTTATCACTCCTCCACCATTTGCTCCCTGAAAATGCATAGGCTCTAAAAGTTATTAGCATTCTCTGTGTTATCTTAATTCCACTTCTCAGGAACATTCGATGACTCCTTTTTTCCTTACACTGTCATCTTCTCAGAGGCTTCCTGTCTTTGGTCTCCTGATTTTCCTCTTAACTTCTTGGTCATTTTTTCTGTCTCCTGTGGATTCTCCTCCCATTCCGTTCCTGTACCTGACTTTTGAGTGTTATCAGCTCTCTTCTTCTCTGCACCGTGTAATTTCATACGTTCTGTGATTTTAAATTTAATTTATAAACTGATGACTTCCAAAACAATGCCCCACACCTAATCTCTCACCATGATATCCACTCATCTAAATGCCCACTCAACTAGCCACTGGCTGTGTACTTGCCATTTCATGTTCAAAATGTCCAAAGAGATCTTAAATTTCTTCTCCAAAATTTGCCTTTCCACCATCAGTACCCAATTGTTTAGGCCAAAAACCTTGGAATCATTATCCTTGACTCCTCCCTTTTCTTCATATCCCATCTTTCTGCCAGCATCTGTTTCCAAAATATATCCTCTCAAACTGACCGAGTCTACAAATGTAGATTTCTGCTTCTACTTTTGCACATCTCTTGTCTATTCTCCACATGGCTTCCAGAGAAATCTTTCTAACTCAGATCATCTCACACCTCTGTTCTTAATCTCTGCTACCTTTGGAAGAAATCCAAACTCCTTATCCTTGGTGCCTTCATGCACCAAGACTGTTCCCATGGCCAGGCATCTGGGGCATCAATACACTGCAGAGATTTCTGCACAGCTGCAACGACTCAAATGTTACTTCCTTTGACTACAAAGTCAAAGCAGCCCAGCACCCATTCTTGCCATATGTATGGTAAGTGATGGGAGACTTGTTTGTACAAGCACACTCTGAATGCCCCTGTTAATCACTATCTTGTGAATGTGGAGATCTCATCCTCCCTCTGTGTTCCCATCAAGCAGAATATGCAGAAGAACATGTTATTCAGGGTTCAAGGTCAGGGTCTCAGGGAGTGGCTTACCAGGAACATCTCCTTTGTAACAAAGAATGTCTGGATGACAGGCCTTGAGCTCCTTGGAACACTGGCCATGCAGGGAGGGGAAGGGCTACAGATAGTTGCTAGGCTAGTTGCTACAGTATAAAAGCTTGCTGCATGTATATCCCTGCAACAAGATGCTTTGTGTCCAGTCTGCCACTTCTGGACTCCCTATCGTATATTTCCCCAATAAACCTATGTCTCACTGGCTATCTCTAGGTCATTTCTTCTGCCTCACAGAACAATCACCCACCCCTGACTTAGAGTGTGCTGGGGTATGATCACACAACTGGTGAGCCAGCCAGGAAGCCAGGAAAAAAAACCCATGAGCACCAAGATGTGGGAAAAGGGAATAGGGAAATTTGCAGGGGAAAACCCAGGTTGGCCATCCACACCTACGTGGAGCCCTATAGCCTTATCTTTGATGGACAAGCCCACCACATGAGTATAGGGATGCCCCTGAAAATACCTAAGGGTCTAGAGGAAATATTGACCAAGATTAATTTGACTAAGAAAAGGATGAATGGTCAAGTGGCTGCTGCCACAGTTGGGTGACCCCTCCTAATGGCTGCCCATGTAGCTGTCGTGAAGAAAGTTATGCCAACGACAGAAGAAAATGCATTTAAAGAGGAAAGCTAGATTAACACAAATGAAACCGCAGAGACCTTGATAATCTGCTTGAGGGAACAAGATGTTAAATTAATAACTGTTGGCACACCCAACTGAAGGGTGGTAAATTGCCCGGCAAACGAGTCCAGCAGTTATCTCTTAGCCGGCCTGGGATCCCAAGTTGTAGGACGCAACTAGAGTTCTACTGAGGAACAGATGAATTAGAACAAGCCCATAAAAACCCCCATTCTCTTGGCTCAGCCTATTATTAACAACCAAGATGAAAGCAGAGCAGTCATGCCCATGGAGTGTGGAACCCAGAAACTGCCGGCGCCTGAGCACTGGCGGATACTGAACTAGCAGAATTGGGGGATAAATTCAGATATAAAGGAAGGGAACCCATGGTGGCATCGTTGCTCCCTACGTGGCACGTAGGCACTGAAGGCCGTTTGCTTTCAGCCGGAAACATCCAAGACGGTGTTCATTATCACACACCTTGTTTTACAGCAGCATCCCCACCAGCGCCATCAGTAAAGGTCACGTTACCCTTTTACTCTCCTCGGTGGTACAGGGCTGTAAATTAGCTTGGCCTAGCAAGGTGGGGGGGGGGGGGGGGTACTGACCTCCCCTTTACAATGGCAAAATATGGAAGAGCTCCAGCATATCCTACAAGAGCTGGGGATGAAACACGCTGTCTATGCTGAACACCACAGAGATCCTGATAATTAACCGTTTGCCATGGATATTAAAGATATGTGTTACAGTCTGCCCCCAGTCACTGGTAGAGGGCACTTGTGTCCATCTTGAACCCCTAATGGGACAGCCTGTATCGTGGGTTGGGCAAGCTGCCACAGGTCAAGGGGAAACAGAGAAGATCAGAAAAGAGGTATCCAAAAGCCAGGAATGAAGGGAAAGGACTCACAGGAGAAGAAACAAAGAAGGGGCCTATGCATGTTACCTGTTAGCAGATGTAGTGAGACCTCAGGGCAGTGGGGACCCCCTTTAAGAAAGCAGACAAAAAATTCAATGAAGTCCGTGTCGGGCTCTAGTAGAAATTTAATCCTGAACAGCAAAGGAGGTGCAGATACAGCCAAGGGCACCCTCAGAGGGAGGATGGCAGGCCCCTTCTCTATGAACTAGGAAAGAGGCAAAGGACGTGGATTGCGGTTCGACTGCTGCCATCAGGGTGTACGGGGACCAGAGGCCACAGGTAAAACTCACCATATATTGGTCTAAAAGAAACAAACAGACCGTTTTAGCTCTGGTTGATACTGGTGCCAAATTTACTCTCCTTTATAGAAACAACCACTTTCAAGGGCCCATCTCTGCCATCGATGGGTAGGGGGCTGGTGTCGTCCAAATGAAGTAGGTTGTACTAACTGCAGACAGGATAACGCCCAGCAAAACCCTATTCGGTGTATACAGCCCCAATACCCAAATACATTCTAGGAATGGATGTCCTCTCAGGACTAACATTACAAACTACTGCAGGGGAATTCAAACTGAGGGTGTGCTTGGTCAAACAAACAAGAGGAGATGCAAAATGGACGCTTGTAATACTACCTGTCTCACAGAGGGTAATGGCAATTAAACAATATTCCCTCCCAGGAGGCCACGAAGAAACCACAGGCACAATTAAGGAATTAGCCAAGGTGGGCATTACATGACCAACTCACAGTTGATATAAAAGTCTTATCTGTCTGTAAAGAAACCAGATGGAACACAGAGAATGACTGTGGATCATAGAGAACAAGGTGGTACCCCCTCTTCATGCAACTGTACCGAACGTGTCTCTTGTTGACTCCAAAAGGGGAGGTTCTGGGTACATACCATGATGTGTTAGACCTGGCTAATGCCTTTTTCGATATTCCCAGAGTTCCAGAAAGCCAAGAACAATTCTCTTTCATCTGGGAAGGAGAACAACAGGCATTCATCACCCTACCACAGGGGTATTGATAGAGCCCCTTGATCCGGCACAGCATGGTGGCCAGCGACCTAAGTTGTCAGGCAATTCCAGAGGCAGTCTTTGTTTCATTACATTAATGATATAATGTTAACGTCTGAGTCTTTTTACAGTTTGAAGACCACTATACCAGCCTTGCTTTCCCACCTAACAAGTCAAGGATGAATAGTCAAGAAAAAAAAAAAAATACAGGGCCCTGGTTTATTGGTAAGTACTTTAGTATTACCTGGTCAGAGAAGACAAAAGTTGTTTCTGCAGCAGGTACTGATTAAATACAGGCACATCCCACACCCCATCACCCCAAAGCATTTGCAAACTTTCGTAGGTCTCTTAGAATATGGGCATCAGTTTATCCTTTGCCTGGCTCAATTGCTCCTGCACATTTATAGACTGATTTAAAAAGGAGCCCAATGGGATTAGTCCTCAAAGACAAAGCAAGCATTTTGACAAGCCTAGATGGCTAGTAAACAGATCCAAGCCTTAAGTGTTCTTACACAGGGACAGCCATATGAACTGGATGGAGCCAGTTAGCTAGAAGAGTTTGCATGGAGCTTGTGTCAACGGCAAGGGCACAAATGAGTACTGTTAGGTTTCTGATCACAATGATGGAAAGGAGTCAAGATGTGACTTGGTGTTTTAGAACAAGAGCTGTGTGCTAATTACCATGCTTTACAGCAAGTAGAAGACATAACTAAAGGCATCCGAGTAACTCTTCACACTCAGTATCCCACAGCAGGATGGCTAAAGGATACATTCCAAAAGCCCAAGTCAGGCAGTGCCCAGACCCACACTGGCCAAATGCCATGCCTACTTGCATCAATACAGTACCTTGACAAATAGCCCCCTTAGTGAGAAGCTGCACTCCATTCTCAGCCCCATAACTTACGTCACCTCTGAAAAGCAGCCATTAACTGAGGCAGCAAAGCCATCACAGCTGCCATCCTACGTGCAGGAAGGAGACAGACCAATCCCTGAGCACGCCTGGTATACTGATGGCAGCAAGGGGCCTACCTGTGCCTGGATGGTCACTGCCATCCAGTTCTCAACGGGAAATATCTGGATAGACTCCAGAACTTGACACAGAAGTCAATGGGCCAAGCCTTGAGCAGCCTGAATGGTGATGCTCCCTGAGCCTGACCCCATGTTATATGCACAGAGAGCTGGACAGTCTACAAAGAACTGACCATGCGGCTTCTCCAATGGGAGGCACAGGACTGACTGGTGGCAGGGCACCCACTCTGGGGCAACGGTATGAGGAAGGACATTCTCCAGCACATACGAGGTATGAACATCACTGCTTACCATGTAGATGTGCACACGACACACATCCCACCTGGTAATCAACAGGCTCATGAGTTGGCCCACGTCTGCCTCCTTGAAGATATGTCAACAGAAGATGTAACCACCTGGCTACATGAAAAGACATCTAGGACAACGGACCTTGTGGGCCACTGCTAAGAACTGGGGCTAACCTTGGCATACAAAGACGTTGTAACCATCTACTAACAATGCTCAACCTGTGTCCAGCAATGACCATGACCTTTGCCAAGAGACACTGGACAGATAGCAAGGGGGCAGCACCCTCTTCAGAGATGGCAGAGATGGGATCGGTTCCCTGCCCTTCCCTGACGGCTGCTGTTATTCTTTAATATATACTGACACTTATTCAGGACTCCTGCAAGCCCACCCCAGTAAGCGTGCTAACCAGAAAGCTACCGTCCTTGGTCCAGAACAGTTGTGTGCTGCCTATGGGGTGTTCACTGACATCAACATCGACCAAGGCTCCCACTTTACAGGACACGAAGCGTAAGAGTGGGCCAGCACTCAAGACGCCCGTTGGCATTTGCATCTACCATGCAATCCCACTGCAGCTGGACTGACAGGATGTGTGAGTGGACCGTCAAAACAACTGTCACAAGAAACCATTCACTGGCCCTCTGGACAAGCCACCTGTCAACAGCTGTAGGACATTAAGTGAACAGGTACATTCCAATGGGTCCAGTGCCTGTACTGTACTCACTCAAGGACCCGATGTCACCCTTAGAATGCAAGTAGACAGCAGGCAGGAAAGATGTTCTCTGCCGTAGGTAGGAACACAAGGTAACCTTTTATTGTCCTTGCCACAAGATCTACCTACAGGGGAACATTTAATTAAATGGCCCTGGAAATGGCAAACAAGTCCACGGTGCTTTGGATTTTTGGTCCAATGGGGAATAGGAATAGGAAAGGACCTAACCATCACCCCATTTCTTCACCCCACTCCACCAAAGACAATGAAGGCACACAACCCCAGCCTCTCATTAAGAAAGGACACTATCATAATCAACTTATAGAGCACTGTTAGACCCCCACTATCCTTTTCAGGTTTGCCCCATCATGTAATAGAGGGGCGGCCAACGACTGGGTACTATAAACTTGGAGCCAAACCAGTCAGGGTAGTGCGATCCCAGAACACCACCACCTCCCGCATTCTGTTAGACAATCATGACTTGCCTCTTCCAGTGCCTACTGAACAGCTTGACTTTTCACCCTTAAATTCTGCATAGGGAACCTATTTGCCAATTGGGCCCAGACCATAGCTTCCATACAGAGTAAAACCAACTATTGAGTATATGGTGAACTCTCCCTGTTGGTGACTGCAGGCTTCTCCCGGCAAAATGTTTTCTATAGTTGCTTACCCATTTGTGTTTTCCTATTATTTGGAAGCTATGGCCTACGCTGTTGCTCTGGGATTTGGTTGCAGTACACCTCGGCATACGTGGCCCCAGGGACATTGAGAAACAAGAGCGTATAAAGAATGTATTGGCCATCCAGGGTATGCCTGGGTGGAGTATATGGTACATGCTAGAAGACTTGTTTGTACAAGCACATCCTGAATGCCCGTTAGTCACTATCTTGAGAATGCAAAGATCCAGTCCTCCCTCTATATTGCTATCAAGCAGAATATGTAGAAGAATGTGTTGTTTAAGTTCAAGGTCAGGGGCTCCAGAGTGGGCCAACCAAAAGCATCTCCTTTGTAACAAAGAGTGTCTGAATGGCAGGGCTTTGAGCTCCTTGGAATGCTGGCCACGCAAGGAGGGGAAGGGCTACAAACAGTTGTTAGCATAAGTTGCTATGCTATACAACCTTGCTGCATGTGGATCCCAGCAGCGGGTGCTTTGTCCAGTCTGCCATTCCTGATTCCCTCTATATAAGTTCCCTCAATAAACTTATGTCTCCATCAATGTCTCCGGGTCTTTTCTTCTGCCTCACCAGACTATCACCCACACTTGGTTTGGAGTCTGCTGGGGTACAGCTACACACCATGCTGAACACACTAACACCTGAATAAAACATTGATTCATTTACCTAAATCTTGTCTGCCCAACCAGGAATATAAGCTCCATGATGGCAAGGGTATCAATGCTATATCTCCATGGCTTACATCAAAGTCCAGAACATAGCAGGCACACAATCAATAATTGTTGACTGAATATATAAATTTAACCAGTGCTCTCAGAAAACCATGATACAATCTTCTATAAGACAATGTTGTAAATAAATGAAAAAAAAGTACAAAAAAATGGTTTTGTCTTTAAACATTGCTGGAGAATGTTTTATAAAAAGCACACTGATATTCCCTGAATTCCTCAAGAATACAGTAAGCATAATTTAGTTGTTTCTTAATGATCTAAAACTTTTTATTTGGGGTGCCTGGGTAGCTCAGTCGGCTAAGCATCAACTCTTGATTTGGCTCAGGTCATGATCTCATGGTTCTTGGGATAGAACCCCACATCAGGCTCCGTGCTGACAGCATGGAACCTGCTTATGATTCTCTCTCTCTGCCCTTCCCCTACTCGTGCGTGTGCACTCTCTCTCTCTCAAAATAAATAATCATTTAAAAATAAGTAACGCTGCTTAGATAACAATAATTACCCTTATCCACAATGCTAAAGAATATGAATTTATTTATTTATTTGTTTATTTTAGCAGGCTCTTATTTCTAACACTGAATAGGCCCAGATAGTTATTCTGCTTTTTCAGATTTTTGGCCTCCACCCCTAACTATAGCATCCTCTGCCCCTTTGGCAAATATACTGCTTCTAACCCATGTGGATTAAGGGAGTAAACATTAGAAAAATAAAATTGTATTGAAAAAATATATAGTTCTTAAGATTTGAAAACCTGCACATTGCATAGAATATGCGATCTTACAGCAACACAATTAACCGCATGCCAATTAACCCTCAGAATCACTTTATTGCCTACAAATGGATAGGCCACAAAATGCATAAAGCTGAAGCTTTCAGATAAATGAGAGCCCCTCCCATCCCTCATAGAAGACTAATGTTCTATTAGCCAATACTGAATATACAAACTTTCAAAATCTTGACGAAGAGCTGTTTTTCTTCCTAAAATTGGACAACTCTGTATTATGTGGAAGTCTTAACTGTTCTCTGTTAATCCCAGGAATAAAACTTGTATTTATAAAATTCAAAGAAATTAAAATATCTAAATAAGATCTATTTTTCCTAGAAATGGTAGCTATTATAAAACAGTTTATCTAAGTCAGTGGGTTTATCTGTACCTCTTTTGTTGTTGTTGTTATTAACCATGCTGGTATCCTGATCTCATTCTAAAAAAGGACTTAAGTTAAATTCAGTTGATGTTTCCCATAAATATCAGAAACAAATGGCTTTTCAACATAAGCAGAATAAGACAAACATCTTAAAGCTCCTTCCCTGTAAGTTCGTGCCAACAAACAAAACTGTACAGTCCCCAAAAGAGACCTTCTAAGGTGTCAATAGGCTAAATTATACCACTGAACTAATCAGTTCTTTCTAACCAAAATCTTCCTTTGAAACAGTGGAAGATTGATAGTTCTAAAGCTGGGTGATGGGTTTATGGGACTTCAATGTACTATTTACTTTTCTAATTTTGAGAATTTCCATAAGAAGTATTAAAGTTTTCTTTATTCTATTACACAGAGTTCCTGTTACCTACATAATTTTATAACCACATACTATAGACACATAATCAATATGTGTAAATATTATTTAAATATTATCCATGTGTGTACACATGGGAATGTGCCACTTATATTTGCTTATCAATTGCATTTAATTAAATAGACAGCACTATGACTTTTTCCTAGGATAGTTGTCATCAAAAAAACACAAAATGAAAGTTAGACACTTTAGAAATTATTCTTGCTCTAATCTGAGCCATCTTCTAAATTCCCAATGGTTTTACCCTTTCCAATAAAACTTGAATTTTTAAACACCTAACCTGCAATCTACTTTAATTTAAATGATTTTCATTAAAAATTAAATTTTAGAAGTATTCAATCCTCTTGACACTTTTTTCAATTAACAACTAAATATGAAATTGACATGCTTGCAAATTAATTAGTATTTAAACAGTAAGAGGAAAATACATAGAAGTATTCCCTTAATAACTAAAAACTGCTGGTACCAAAACTAGCTATAGTTGGAGCAAACAAAACCTTTTCACATGTCCTAGCTAGTGTTTACGTACAATCCAGCTTCCCAAGGTCCTTGATTTTCTGTTCCAGTTAAGGCAAAATCACTAGGTTATATGTTTTTGATCTTTTAATATAGCCCAGGTAACCATAAACGAGGTTACTGTAGCACTGCACAATAGTACCAATAAAATGTTTATGTGTTTCCAAAAAAGGGCAGTCAACTTAATGCAATAAATATATTACATACAAAGACCTAATAATAACATAACGAACCTAATCATTCTGTGAATGGTTAAAAACATGCTGCTTTCTTATGTACCTGAACGCTAACAAGATCATTTGCCAGGACAGCAAACAACATTCCTTTTGGGGGATTCACCAAGTGGGGTTTATTCCTTTGGATAAGAGGAGCAGGGAGTGGGATACAGAGGAAGAAAGGATATCACTATGGCAGAAATGAAAGAAAATTATTATGTGGATATAAACTTACAAGGCCAAGTATAAATGTTAGATCAAGCAGAGTTTTCTTAAGTTATCTTTTTTTAAAAAAATTTTTTTAATGTTTATATTTATTTTTGAGACAGAGAGCATGAGCAGGGGAGGGTCAGAGAGAGAGGGAGACACAGAATCCAAAGCAGGCTCCAGGTTCTGAGCTGTCAGCACGGATCCCGGTGCGGGGCTCAAACTTGTCCACCGCAAGATCATGATCTGAGATGACGCCGGATGTTTAACCAACTGAACCACCCAGGTGTCCCTCATAAGTTATCTTTAATCCTGCTTCCTAACCATAATAAATGATCATTTAAAATTCCCACATCCCATTAGGAGTAATTGTAAAATGACTTACCTAAGTTGGTGTTCTCTCAAGTTTGATAAGGCTTCCATACCATGTAAATAGGAATATACTATTTCCAGATCCTGTATGAAAAGAAGGACAGAAATTATTAAACTTGTCAGGAAAAAGAGGCTTCTAAATTAAATCACTATATTTACAGTCCAAATTAAAAAAGAACTTTTTTGTTAATGCAAGTTTTCTTAGACATTAAAAATAATATTATCAAGAGAAAAGCTGAATCACACAAATGTCATCCATTCATCAACCACCTTTGGGATATATACAAGGGTATTAAAATATAAAATAAATTGGCTTAAACTTATGAAAACAAATTCCCTAAAATTATTCTTCATCACTTATTTTCTGCCTTTTACATCAAAATATCAAATAAAGAGCACAGATATTTGCGAATATTGTGATTAATCATTCTTAGTCAATACAAAAATCAATGCATGTTATTTCACGACTACACTTTATTTTTTTTTTTATTTTTTTTTTAACGTTTATTTATTTTTGAGACAGAGAGAGACAGAGCATGAACGGGGGAGGGTCAGAGAGAGGGAGACACAGAATCTGAAACAGGCTCCAGGCTCTGAGCTGTCAGCACAGAGCCCGACGCGGGGCTCGAACTCACGGACCATGAGATCATGACCTGAGCCGAAGTCAGACGCTTAACCGACCGAGCCACCCAGGTGCCCCTCACGACTACACTTTAAAATGAGCATAAATTTGGGGTGCCTGGGTGCTCAATCAGTTAAGCACCTGACTTTGGCTCAGGTCATGATCTCATAGTTTATGAGTTTGAGCCCCATGGGCTCTGTGCTGAGAGCTCACAGCCTGGAAACTGGGTCAGATTTTGTGCCTCCCTCTCTCTCTGCCCCTCCCCTGCTCTCCCTCTGCCTGTCTGTCTCTCTCTCTCTCAAAAATAAACATTAAAAAAATGTTTAAGTGAGCATGAATTTAATTTATTTTCAATTCTTACCACAATGACATTTCTTTTATATATAGAAATATTTAAGTTTAAATATTTTCTTTAAAAAGGAGGGAGATGTCTTATTTTTCTCAATCATACTATAATACTTAGGAAAAAGATTCAAAGTTATTCATGAAAGTTCAGAACAGGTAAATTCAAAATCCCATTTATATTCATTTGGATGATAAGGTAGCAAGTTATTAGTATTTCAAGACTCTAATATCTATAACATCTAGGATCACACAGTTTGTGATATAAAGGGTATGAAGAAGTATTCACTCCTCTCTTATATCTTAGTTAAAATCTAAAACAAAAGTATTTTAAGAAACTTATAAAATTATCCTTTTTTGTCTTAAAGTAAGAGCTCTATTGAGATGGAATTCACATACTTTTTTTTTCCTCCCCAGGAGGCAACAGCTGTGCTGGGTCACTGCACACAATGCAGTGGAGGCCATGTGTACGATCCTCCCCTGCCCTCTGGACTCGTACCCACTGTCCCCTCCTCACTCCAGAGGGAAGGAGCGACAGGAAGTGGCTATGGGTGGGCAGGTTCAGAACCCAAGAGAGCAGGGTTGGTGGGCAGGGAGTGGGGGTCTGCTGCCCTCCTCTGACAGGGCAGCTGGGTAAACTATAACTCAAAATTTGCCATTTTTTAAAGTTTTATTTAAGTAACCTCTACACCCAATGTGGGTCTCAAACTCAAAACCCCGAGATCAAGAGTCACATGCTCTTCCAGGTAAGCCAGCCAGGTGACCCTCAAAATGCATCATTTTAAAGCGAGTAATTTGGTGGTTTGTATATAATCATCACTAATTTCAGAACACTTCAACACCCCCAAAAAGCAACTCTATACCCATGAACAGTCATTCGCCATTTCCCCTACCCCCAACTCCTGGCAACCACTAATCTACTTTGTTTCTATGGATTTGACTATTATGAACATTTCACATAAATAGAATCTAACAATGGAATGTTAGATTGTGACTGGCTTCTTTCACTTAGCACAGTATTTACAAGGTTCACTTATGTTGTAAACATGTATCACTGCTCTCCTTTGTATTGCCAAATAATATTCCATTGTGGAGATGTATCGTATTATTTATCCATTCATCAGTTGGTGAGTATTTGGATTTTTTCTGCTTCATGGATGCAATTAACAATGCTGTTATGAGCTTTCATGTGTAAGTTTTTGTTTAAACACCTGTTTTCAGTTCTCATGGGTATACATACGCTTATGAGTGGAACCGTTGGCTCATATGGTAACTCTACATTTAGCTTTTTAAGAAAGTGTCAAATTGTTTTTCTTAAATGGCTGCATCATTTATAATTCCATCAGCAATGTATAAGGGCTCCAATTTCTCCACATACATCATTGTCAACACTTGTTATTGTGTGTCTTTTTAACTTTAGCCCTCCTATTTGGAGTGTTATCTAATTGTGGTGTTGATTTGCGTTTCCCTAATGACTAAGGATGCTGAGCATTTTTCATGTGTTTTTTGCTCATTTATATAACTTATTTGGATAAATATTCAATTTCTCTGTTCAATTTTTAGTTGGATTGTCTTTTTATTATTGAATTTTAAGAATTCTTTGTATCCTAGATAGAAGGCCTTTATCACAGATATAATTTGCAAATATTTTCTCCCATTCTACAGGCTTTGTATTTTTTCATTTTCTTAGATGGTGCTTTTATATTTAAGTTTATTTATTTTGAGAGAGAAAGAAAGGAAAGAAGGAAAGAAGAAGGAAGGAAGGAAGGAAGGAAGGAAGGAAGGAAGGAAAGAAAGAAAGAAAGAAAGAAAGAAAGAAAGAAAGAAAGAAAAAGAAAAAGAAAGAGATTGGGAGTGCACAGTATATGAGCAGGGGAGGAACAGAGAGAGAGGATCCCACGCAGGCTCTGCGCTGTCAGCATGGGGCTCAAACCCACAAACCAGAGCTGAAACCAAGAGTCAGACGCCTAACTAACTGAGCCACCCAGGTGCCCCTAGATGGTGCCTTTAGAAGCACAAAGTTGGGGCGCCTGGGTGGCTCAGTTGGTTAAGCGTCCGACTTCAGCTCAGGTCACAATCTCGCGGTCCGTGAGTTCAAGCCCCGCGTCGGGCTCTGGGCTGATGGTTCAGAGCCTGGAGCCTGCTTCGGATTCTGTGTCCCCCCCCCCCCCCCCCCCCCCCCCCCCCCCGTTCATGCTCTGTTTCTCTCTGTCTCAAAAATAAATAAACGTTAAAAAAAAAAAATTGAGAAGCACAAAGTTAATTAATTTTAATGAAGTCCAATTTATCTATTTTTTCTTTTGTTGCGTATGCTTTTAGAGTCATATGTAATAGGGCGCCTGGGTGGCTCAGTCAGTTAGCGTCCCACTTCAGCTCAGGTCACGATCCCACAGCTCATGAGTTCGAGCCCCGTGTCAGGTTCTGTGCTGACAGCTCAGAGCCTGGAGCCTGCTTCAGGTCCTGTGACTGACTCACTCTCTCTCTCTCTCTCTCTGCCCCTCCCCTGCTCATGCTCTGTCTCTCTCTCTCTCTCCCAAAAATAAACATTAAAAACTTTTTTGAAAAAGAGTTCTATGTAAGAAACCATTACTTATTCCAAGGTCACAAAGATTTACTAATACATTTTCTTCTAAGAGTTCTTACATCCACGATTCATTTCTGAGTTATTTTTTGCATTTGAGTTAAGTATCCAACTTTGTTCTTTGGCATGTGGATATCCATCTGTCCCACTACCCTGTGTGGAAAAGACTATTCGCTCCCCCATCAAATTGTATTAGTACCTTTGTTAAAGATCAATTGACCACAAATACAAGTGCTTGTGGACTCTCAGTTTTATTCCATCGGTCCATATGTCTATCTTTATGCCAGAACCACACTGTCTTGTTTATGTGGCTCTGTAGTAAGTTTTGTAGCAACTTTTAAAATCAGAAATTATCAGGGTTCCAACCTTTTTCTCCTTTTTTCAAGATTGTTTGGCCTTGTTTGGGTGTCTTGCATTTCCATATGAATTTTAGAATCATTTGTCAATCCACAAAAAAAAAAAAAACCTTTTTTTTTTTTAATCTGCTGAAATTGTAAGAAGGATTGTGTCGAGTCTGTAGGTCAGTTAAGGTAGTACTGCCACCTTAACAGTATTGAGTCTCCCAATCCATGACAGGGATGTTTCGCCATATACGTAGGTCTTTCTTAATTTCTTTCCACAATGTTTTTTACTTTTCAGTATTCAAGTCTTGTGCTACTTTGGTTCGATTCAATCCTCTCTTTTAATTAAGAAAAAATTTCTGTAGCCTTAGGAATACCTTTCAGAACAATTCAAAACTATATGTGCAGTTAAATTTCATATATTAAAAGCACAGATAAGGGACAGTGATAACAACTAGAGAAGAAACTCAGAAACTTGAAGAGGATACTAAGGAAGTTTTTGGCCTAAAATATTTTATTGCAATCCTTAAAACAATACTGTGATATGGGGGGGTGGGGGGTGGGGGAAGGGGAGAAATAATCTTACTGATAACTTTAAATTGTCACCATTTAAATTGTCACATCATCTAGTTAACAAAGTTTGCATTCCTTGAGAGCTTGTTTGGAGGTTCTAGCAGGGGAGCGCAGCTACTCAGCTACTCGTATACCCTTGACGAAAGAACGCTCCTCCTCTATCGGGAAGGTCGTCCTCTTCCAGAGCACGCAGCTTCAGGAGGGATGCACTTGGAGTGGTGAGGGAGGAAGGGGACACCCGCTTAGCCTGCCATACCAGTGGAATCAACCCTGGCGATCAATGGGGTGACAGATGTCGCAGCCAGATCACCCTCACATCCCAAAGTTTGCATTCCTAAAGCTAATAAATTCCTTCTTCAGATGCAATCAGACTCCAATCATAATATTCTATTTGCATATAGGGAAAAATCAATAAAAAATGCCCTGATGAGTTTCTTTAATATCTATAGTAAAAGGTCTTTCTGAGCAATCCTAAAAAGTTCATTCTATTTTAGATATTATAAATATATGTGCTACTTGCAGTCATTGAATAGTACAGAAAGACTCCCCCGCCCCCCCCCCATTTCCGAAGAGCTTATATTCTGAATCTAATAGTAAAGTCTTACATATTTTTCACTGAAGTACCTATCAACCTTGGGTTAGGACCTGTCCAAGCCATAAAACACTCTCGTCTAAAAAGCAAACAGACAAGACTATTCACATTCACTTGACAATCATCAAGCAAATAAATTTACAATGACAAAAAAAAAAAAAAAAGTATATTGGGAAAGCAGCAGAAAGAAATACCTTTTTTTTTTTTTTTTAAGCTGGAGAAGGAAGAAGTCTAGAAGAAACATGATAGAAGCAAGAATTTGGAAGCTTAGAAATAGAATGGAGGGGGAAAACAGCCTTAAGCCTTAAAAGATAATAGGTCTTGAATAACTGAGTCTCTTCTTCAAACCAAGCAAAATCAAAGTAAAAGAACATATCCCTTAATGAAAGGGCACTTTATTAATCTGTTGCTTTTCAACATTGTAGTTTCATAGTTGTGCAGGGGTCACATTCCTGAATAAGTTATGTCACACCCATTACATGTGTCAGTAATGCAACAACTTTTGAGTATGAATGTATAACCTCTATGACTATGCAAAATATATTTAAGAACAATAACTACCACATTATTTAAGGCAATATGTATAATTATAACCTGCAAATTAAATAAGGTAGCTTATTAGTTAATAAAATTGTAGAGAACAGTGATGTATGCTCACCTATAAGTCACTGACATAAGTAAATGGATCAGAAAGTTGTTACTTAGCCTGAATAGAAAACTCTGAGTGTGAAGGAAAAGGACTGCATTATATCACCACCTCATGACCAAATAAAAAAGTATTTCTCTTTCTGTATGTATGCCACTGCATAAATAAAACATGTGCAGCTCACATAATCGTGATGCTTTCTGGGGAGTAAGTTGAAACGTGTCACTCAAGCAATACACAATCAGGGAATCCTATGCAACTGTTTCATGTGGGGATTTCAGATATGTAACGAGCCTATAAACTTCTTGAATTGAATTCAATTCTTGAAATGAATACAACGATTATGTCCAGAGTTTCTTCTATTATTCTTAAAATAAACCATCTCAAAAGAAACTTGTTTTAAATGGTTTATGCCACAAGGAACTGATAAACTCAAGGAGCAGACATCATTATTATACATGAAGCTGTTAAATGGAAGGCAGTATTATCTAGCTTGAATTAGAGGACTCTACAGATACATTCTATCTAAACTTGAGATCTCTTCATTGTAACTAACAGAAGGAATGGTAAGAAATGATGTCTAGATGGCAGGCAACAATCAAGTCAATGTGATGTTTCACTGTGCAATATGGACACAACCATCACAGATTTGGGTAGGTAGGAAAAGAAGAAAAGATTTGGAAAAGGCATCAGGAATACTCTGCTCTTGGACTCTGAGGAATGAAACACTGACTAGAGATGAACAAAAGAAATACAAATGGAAGCAAGGACTATGGTTAAATTTTTCTTCAATACAGGGTCCAGCAGCCAAACATTAGGCTTACCGATGATCAGGGATTGCAAGTAAGGTAAATAACACTGAAAGATAAAAACGAAGACAAGCTCTCTTATTTTCTCCTAGAAGCAAAATGGACTGAGCAATATTTTGAAATAGGCAAATATGGCCTTCTGAATCTTCCCAGGCAGTTTTTTCTACCATATCTCCAGGTGTCCAATGATCTCACGTTACCCCAAACCCCATTCTGAAGCATCAATACTCTGGTCTAAAAATTAAAGGCCTAAAATTAAAATTAAATCTGAACACAAATGCAATGGGAGTGATTGGTGGGGGCGCTTGAATCTTCTGTGGGGAACTGTCTGCCTCCATTTGCATCTTCATAGTCCAAACAAATCTGTAAATGGTATGAGATTTCAGGCAGCACAACCAAGAGAAATTAAAAATACCAGCAAAGTAGGGGAAGAAGATATGGAGGGTCATGAGAGGCCAAGTGAAGCAACCCAGCTCTGCCCAGAATCTACCTCCACCCCTTCCTTGCCCCTAGAGGTCACCCCTAAGGGCTCTGCCTTCACGTTTCACCTGTAAATTTTAACCCTCATTTCCCCTTTAATAGTTGGCCTTTACTAAAATAATCTATGAATTGGCATGGGATTGCCTTTAGCCAGCAAAGAAACAAAAAGACAAAAGGGCGAGGTGCTGAGGAAGATTAGCTCAACCTGAAATCTGCAACGTCAGTGAAAACCAGTCGTGCTTGCTGCATCACAGAGTAAGGGCTTTCTCCTAAGATAAACAAGGAAATGTATGGCCTTCAGGGAATTATATTCTTGGATTATACATTTCTTTCTCTATGCAAACAGACATTCACAGAATGAAGTTATGTTTCAACAAACTCGACTACAGAAAAACAAATGCTGGAGCATTAAATCACCGAAAGTATTCCAAGTGACATTTCTGTGAGCAAACCACACTATGCAAACTGAGAACTCCCCAAATGCACCTCCTGAGACCAATAAAATCCACGTGACTATTACTATTTTAAAGGACCCTTAAAACATGTAAGCTATTTTTTCCCCAAAATTTTTCTAGTCTTGAATACAAACAGGATGATACTGCTCTAACCAGGAAGCAGCATTTTTTGGAACAATAAGCCTTTCCTTCTACCCTAGGAAGGACATCCTTTTTTCAAAAATAGATGCTATTTGAAAGCAGATTCAGCAAGTGTAAAACCACAGTAGCCCATAGACAAGAACTGACAGATCGACTGAAATGCAGTGTTCCATGAAAAGAAACAAATAAACTTTTGCCCCAAACATAAACCATGTATCAAAACCCAAAAGCATTCTCTAATTGTTCACAACCTAACCTACCCTCTTGTTCAGAGTCTATAAACACAACACAGGCCTAGTAGGAAAGAAGTCCGAGGGAAAGTTTTCTGCATCTTGGGGTCCTTTTCTAATTTCTCCTTAGAGATGCATTCAGAATATAATCAGCCTCACAGCAAATTTATAATCCAATTAAAACTAGCTTTTAATTTCACTTGTTCACCGGCATCAGGGATTTGCCAACAACTTAAAATATATTTTAATACAATCTTTGGAGATCTGAGAGAACTATTCTACCTCCTTTCCCACAATCCTCCTCCTCTCCTCTAGAGATTCTTTGCAAACAATGAAGGGAAGGGGGTTGGTGGTATTTTGCACAGCACTATGAAAAAACGTATGCAACTTTTTCCTTTAAAATGAGTTGTATATATGTTTTATATATGAAGCTATGTATTTAATTTTTTAAGTACTCTCTCCACCCAACAAGAGGCTCGAACTCACAACCCCGATATCAAGAGTTGAAAGCTCCACTGACTGAGCCAGCCAGGCATCCAGACTTCCCAGGAAGCTGTGTGTTTAAACGATAATCAGCAGGGTAGTCAAAGGGTATAACCTTCCAGTTACAAGATAAATTAAACAACAACAACAGTAAGGTTGATTCCTTTAAAAAGGCTGTATCTCAATCATCAAAGAAACTAAGGCAAAGATTGTGCTACAGTTAAGCAGGTCTATGGAGACCCGAGTAGTAAATGCCTCCAGATTTAAACACAGACAGAAAGAGAAAGGAGTACCTTGCTAAGTGACATCAGTCTGAGGACCAGAAAATATACGGATACCGAGTATCCTCCCTTGCAAAGGCAAAAAGGTCATTTATCCTCATAGGCCAAAGTTCACCAGTGAGGAATTTGAGAGCTATGTCTTGAACATTATTTGTAATAAGGTTAAAAGCTAGACTATTCAAGGCTCCAACTCATGTGCACAGCCACATGGGAGAGAGGGCAGGAAGGCGGGAAGGCTGCAAGTCTCACTGTGTCTGCTGACACGGCAGTGAAGCTAAAAAGCTTCATTTGGCAGTTTCTCAATCTTTGCACACTAAAATATATAAAACTGTCTAAGAAGAGGGGCGCCTGGATGGCTCAGGTCATGATCTCACGATCTGTGGGTTCAAGCCCTGCATCGCGCTCTCTACGGTCAGCACAGAGCCTGCTTTGGATCCTCTGTCTCCCGCTATCTCTGTCCCTTCCCCACTGACACTCTTTCTCTCCCTCTGTCAAAAATAAATAAACATTAAAAAAAAAAAAAAAAAACCCTGGGGCACCTGGGTGGCTCAGTTGGTTAAGCATCTGACTTCGGCTCCGGTCATGATCTCACAGTTTGTGAATTCGAGCCCCACATCGGGCTCTATGCTGTCAGCTCTGAGCCTGCTTCAGATCCTCTGTCTCCCACTATCTCTGCCCCTCCCCCACTTGCTCTCTCTCTCCCGCTCTCAAAAATAAACATTAAAGACAAAAACTATCTAAAAAGGATTACAGAAAGAACATATGTCAAATGGAGCATAGTTCACATCCTCATGCCCATCACTCTCAAGATGTGCGACCCTGGGTATGTTACAGAGACTATATTTGCGAAACAAAGTACATAATATCTACTTGGTGAGGCTGTATGGCTAAAATGATATGTAATTTCAAAACAACACTTGGCATATAGAGACCCTTGGAAAATGGTAGCTGATTTTATTAACTATGATTTTATTAACTATGATCTGAAAAAAGCACACAGTAACTACAAGAATATAAACTAAAAATATTCCTGAAATGTGTGTGTGTGTGTGTGTGTGTGTGTATATATATATATATATATATATCAGAATTTTTACAAATTAATGCATCCTTTTCATATGTGAGTATCTCTATCCAAAAAAATCAAAATAAATAAAATGAACTATTTATAAAACATATAAAGCGTCCCTTAAATTGTCTGCTTTATAAATCCTGATTTTTATATCAGGTTTGGTGGGCAGAAGATGCCTATTATCTCTAGAGAATCCACCTGTGCACTAATCCTACCATGTCACATTCAAACTTGCTCCTTCCAAAGCTCCCCAGGACGGCTTCTGAATAAAACTCAAACCCCAACATCTCTTGCACCCTTTCCAAAAAAAAATGACCAACAATCTTTGGGTCCCTCAAAAAGCCCCTCAAAACACACACTCCTTTTCCTCTCACCCTAGTGAAAAACATGTCTCCGAGACCCCATTTTGCACAGGCAGTGTGACCTTCCTTTCTGAGCCACTGAAGTTCTTACTGCCTGTGTCACTCACGTGTGGCCCTTCACCTGTGCTCTGTGCAGCCACTTTACTTTCATGGGTTTACATTTTATCTCAGTTAGAGAATAAACACCTTGAACAAGGTCACTGTTCTCTTTTATTACATCTTTTGTCTCATCTGTGTCAAGCAACAGACTGTGGCTGCACTAGATGCAAAGAAAGGAAAGGGCAACCTTCCTGTGGGGGTGGTGCTATTAGAGACCCTAAAGTGAATATTCCTGAGAATAATGGCGAAAGAAGGAAAGGGAGAAAATGTGTTTTCAATCTTGATGTTCAGAGCTATGGGAAACTCCGATCTGTATAGTCTGAAACAATTCTGTAAATGGCCACAAGGTGGCAGACCACACCAACAGTCCTTTCCCACGACTGGAAATCTCCGTCCTTGGTCTCAAGTGCATTTTCATTAACATATACTTAACAGAAAGGAGTGTTTAAAGCATTCCTTAAGATCATCTGAGAAAATATGCCAAGTCCTTTCTCCTCATGCCTCTAATGAAAAGGGGAGGGGAGGGGAGGGAAGTCTACCAGCATGCCTATCAAAATCATTTAAGTCCTGGGTGGCTGAGTTGGTTAAGCATGGACTTCGGCTGAGGTCAAGATCTCACAGTCTGTGATTTCAAAACCCACGTCAGGCTCTGTTCTGACAGCTCAGATTCTGTGTTTCCCTCTCTCTCTGCCCCTGTCTCTCTCTCTCTTTCTGTCAAAAATAAATAAACATTAAAAAAAAATCATTTAATTCCAATCATCCCTAGCATCTTATTTTAAAGCAGCTTCCCAGTCCCACACATCATAGTAAAGCAACAGAGGGACACCTGGGTGGATCAGTGGGTTAAGCATCTGACTCCTGATTTCAGCTCAGGTAGGATCCAGCCCTGTGACAGGCTCCATGCAGACAGCCTAGACCCTACTTGGGATTCTCTCTCTCTGCCCCTCCCCTAAATTCTCTCTCTCAAAATACATAACCTAAAAAAAAGTGGGGGGGGGGGGGAGAGCATTTAAAACAAAAATGTCAAATCACAACACTGCTGAGATGTTTTGTGCTATTCAAGCCCTTCATATCCCAGAGTTACACCATCACATACTTCAGGAACATGTAGGAAAAAAAAATCCATGGTGGAGTATACGATTTTCAGTAAAATTCTTAAATATGTTATTAAATAGCAATTTCAACATCAAATCATATGACGGCTGTTTCTGGGCCTACTAATTTATACCTGAAAGGAAACAATCTCCCAGAATTGTAGTTGTATTCAAATTCACATGTTAAAACCCAGGGAAATTATATTCCTGTCATCTTTGACATGGCCTGGATATACTTCTCCAGCTTCAGGTTCCTCAGCACTGTAACTTTACCAGATGCGTGCATAAGGAATTCTGGAAGTAAAAGGTACAGATTCAAGCTCTTCTGTTTGTCTAGAATTTCCTCAGGTGTTTTCCCCTGCAGAAAGATCACTTACACCTTGAAAAAAAAGAGTTTTTGAACAGTTGCTAAATTTGAGACAAAAGTAGTTATAAAGTCACGGCCTCCTGAAGTAACCATGACAATGTACAAGACAGACATCTAGGTTCAACGAAACACACCCTTGTCACCCCATGGCTCCTCTACTTCAAGCTGGTGCAGGAGCCTCAAGAGCAGGTGTTTCAGGGGAGAAGGTAGAAAAGTTGAAGAAGGTAGAAAGTACTTTGTAAATTCTAAGAGACAGATGAAGGAGGGTCACATCTTATCCTCATGCTGCAAGAGTCTCTTACTGAAGACAATGCACGCGGAGTTAAAAGACAAGCAACAACAGACATCACAAGGCAGCTTTTCCAATTACTACAAGAGCAGCATGATGTAGAACAACTGAGAACACATACTGCACCCTGTGTTCACTGTCGTATCACACGGTGAAAAACACCCATTGCGACAATTAAGTTTCATTTGTGAAGATTTAAGATTTCTCATTAGAAAAGTCAACAATTTAGTTGTAACCAAAAACTCATCTTGTGCACAAGTGAGAAAAATATCAAGTGTCTAAACCAGTCCACAATTCCTGTTTTCAAGAGTCTGTATAAATATTTCCCCTTCAGAACAATGCATTACCACCAAGTCCATAGCTTCCCAGAATTCACATCTCCTAGGCAGCAGAAACAAAATATATCTTCATTTTCAAGTAACTATCTTACTTTAATTTCTCAGAGTGCAAAATTTTGTAGTCAAATTTGAATCTCACATGTACAGATTAACACACTAGAAAATGATTTGCAGTAAATTTACTGCTAGCCTGATTTTTGCTCTCCATGATCAAGCTAGCAGGCAGTGAATGACTACCTTTTAAGTTACCATTTAAACATTTGATTAAGTGTAACAACAAAGGTCAATCAGCTGTACACAGCAAGGGTGTGCATGCGGGCACACACACACCCCGCTCTAATAAAATGGTTCCTGGACTATCTTTCATTTCCATTTAAAAAAAAATTAACTAGGGGCGCCTGGGTGGCACAGTCAGTTAAGTGACCAACTCTTGATCTCTGCTCAGGTCAGGATCTCATGGTTCATGAGTTCCAGCCCCATTATCAGGCTCTGCGCTGACAGTGCAGGAACCAGCTTGGGATTCAGTCTCTCCTATCTGCCCCTCCCCTGCTTGTGCTCTCTTTCTCGCTCTCTCAAAACAAATAAATAAACTTAAAAAAAAAAAAATCAACCAAATATACTCCCTCCTCCCCAACTCTCCTCTAACAATACACTTAAAAGCTACAGCGTGGTGTTCAACTCATCTCCCACAGACAGTCTGGCTCTGGTAAACCCTGTAGAAACCTTCGGAGAGTCAGGGTGGGCAGAGGGAAGTTGACATACACCACTCCACTGAACATAAACTCTGCAACAAGGAGCCCCAGAGTCTACAAAATTCACCCTCAGGACACCTCAAGTTTCAAATACCAACTTAATTCCAGAGGCTCAACTAACAGTACTTAGTTTGAATCATTCACTATACAAATGTCAATATTCCTACAGCAGTAGAGTTTGACAGTCCTAACATAATAAAAGCAAAGCAGAACAGGTCACTGAGGACACAGGCTCTTTATTGCCTCTTAGCAGAAAGGAAGAGCTTCTGAATGGAAGCAAGTTTAAATATAGAAAACTTCACTGCTGCCATTTTTCTAGGACAAAAGACAAAAATAATTTGACATCTGTTTTTCCCATCTTGAATGTTTTACTGAGGAGGCAACCACCAATATTATGCTGTTTCTCAAACTTTTCTATTTCTCAAGAGGACAGGAGAAACAAATGAGAATTCTACATATGTAATTAGAGTCTTCTAACTTGGTTAGTCAGAAATTAACTAAATACTAAAAAAATGTTAGGTACTGCTCAAAGTTCAGATCTGTCCATAAAAGGTAAGGTGGCAGGAGTGGGGGGGGGAGTTTTAGGGGTGGCAGTGGCAGTTACAGAAAAAGAAATATATTATTCAGATACAGAAAAGAATTAGAAACATATAAATATGTATATTATACATTGTACACACATTTATATAAAACTTGAATCAAGGGCTCCACTAAAAAAGATAGCATGTCATGCTTTCTGAAGCATCCCACCTTTCAATCATGTTTTGAACTCTGATGCTAAAATCTAACATCTTTACTTATCCTACTACAATTGTTTTACCTTCCCCAATCGTACAGGATGTACATGCATGCATGCACGACAGGTTAAATTTGTGCGTGTGTACATTTGACTTATATGGTGGACTCCATGATATTCATAAACAAATAAATTTGGCCTCCGCAACAGCAATACTCTGACATCAACACACACACACACACACACACACACACACACACACACACCCCTGAAGCCATGGGGGCATCGTTACCCAGATTCTCCAGAAATCAGAACGATGCAAAGATCTCTTCTGTGGCAACAGTGACCGTCCCGTGTAGTCAATTATTGCAGACAAGCCATCACAACCAGAAAGGAAGATGAGAAGGAAAGGTGGGAAGGTGGCTCCCAGCTCCACATTTCCTAAAATACATGTTCGCAATTTAAACGCTGTGCCACTTGAGCCAGTGTTATGAAGGGTTTCTCCACCAGCCACTGCATCCTAGAACTAGCAGATCCATGTAGGAAGAAGGAAAAGGAAACTGTACAATTTCCCTTTCCTGGTAAAGGACAAATTTCAAAGAACAGTGAGAGGGTTCCAAATGTAGGTCCACAGGAAATTTTTGCCAAGTGAGTGGCAAGATGAGAAAATAAGGACAATGTAGTGGGACTCTTAATGAGTTAAATACATTCAATTTAAAAAGTTCTCCTTTATGTTAGGGACTCTCTTTACGTTAGGACCATAACTATATACATATAGTTATGTATATATATACATATGTGTGTATATATATGTGTATATATGTGTGTGTGTGTAATTTTTTTTCTTCTTTCTTTGACATTAAATAATCTAAGGCCAGGGTGCTGCAATGGAAGAGACATTAGTAATTCTCCAAAATTTGTCAGGCTACAAAGACCACCTGGCAACATACTTAAAATAGCATTTTAGGTGTTGTTTTTGTCTTCTTACTTAGACAATTTCTGGATTTAAAGTAAAATACAATGTTGTAACACTCTAATAGTAGACAGTCAAAGAGGAACAGCTGGATGTGAAAAGTAACAGATATTAAATACACCTCATATTCTTTGTAATACAAATGAAGACTTGTACTTCGCCCAAACTTCAACACGGGTTGAGGGTAGGGAGGATCCCAAATCTGTTTAGACGGCACCCCTTCCCTTCATTCACAGTTCCCAGGTATTGTCGGTATTGAATGTCCTCTTGGAGAACAGAGACTAGAACAGCACAACTCTGGTCCTCAAAGACACTGAGTCTGTTAACACCGATAAAAACATCCTCACAAATAGCTACAAAGCATAACAGAAATTCAGTTGTAAGTCATAGGTGTCAGAAGACGCGTTTTCTTACTCCCAAATTCAACAAATGCTTTCTGTCACTCTACCATTGCTGCCACGCAGTATCAGAACTTCTGAACCACATCACATATTTTCTTCTCCCGTAGGCTCTTGATCCTCAAACTACATACTGAGAATTAATTAGGTGGCTCAGTCAGTTAGGCATCTGACTTTTGATTTCGGCTCAGGTCATGATCTCATGGTTCATGGGATGGGGCCCAGTGGGATCTTATTTAAAAAAAAAAAAAAAAAATTCTTTAAAATAAGAGAATGAATTATACCAAAAATCTTAAATATCTAGAACCTCACTCCTTCACTTGACAAATTGTTATTGAGTACCTGTTATGAATAAGGAAAGGTGACTGGATCCCATTTTTAAGTTTATTTATTTTGAGTGAGAGAGTGCACAAGGAGGGGAGAGGGAGAGAGAGAATCCCAAGTAGGCCCCATGCTGTCAGCACAGAGCCTGGTGTAAGGCTCAAACCCACCAACCCTGTGATCATGACCTGAGCCAAAATCAAGAGTCAGATACTAACATTTATCATCAAGTCCTTTTACCATTACAGAAAGAGTATCATTTCCAAAGGGTATGCTTATTGAGTTACTTAAATTTATTACAGCTCAATAATAAAATATTCAGTAATGCCTTAAAAGTACAAATAAATTTAACATGACTCTGGGGATAAAACCCAACTCACCAGCTATGCTAAACATGTGTGGGGCCCTGCCTTCCACTGCCCTGCACCTAGTCTGCTGTCTGTCGAAGCCAAGTGCCATCTGTAATGAACTGAGAAGAAAAAAACAAGGGAAAACCAAGGACATAATCACTTCCTCTCTAGTCACTGGCCACTCACCGTTATTCATAGACATGGTCTAGCTATTGAATGTATTCATAAGGTCTGTGTGCTTTAAGAATATCTGTATGCACATTCTTTTGAATATTATCATTAGTAGTACTTTAGGGAGATTTGGCTTTTGAAAACATCCAACATTTACCCAGAACTAAGCCTAGTGAACAAGTTGATTATTTGAGCCCAAGCAGGCTCAAAAATAACATGCAATTTATGAAGTAAAGAGGTAGTAACTTCCTTGTAGGATTCACTAAGCAACTCTGATAATAACACCAAGTTACAGTCTAAAAATGTTTTGAACGACAGTAAAAAGGTTTTTATAAAAACTGTATTACTTGGAAAAGTAACAAATTTTAAAAATAATACTTTTTTAGACAGATAAGCCCCTGCCTTATTTTAAATTTGACTTCATTATAGCTGACCCTTTTTTGGTAGAAAAAAAGTTAATACATCAAAATCAAATAACATAATTATGGAAATAAATCTATATTACCATCACTTGTACTTATGTGTCATTTAACCCTCCTTAACTCTAAAATATATGGCAGGTAACACTAACTGTTCTATTTCTTATTCTTCTGGAATCAACACATTGCTTCATTCATGAAAGTAAATATTAGATGCCATTGAAACAATCCACATGTAACCTGTCCAAACTGTTACTTCATCATGGCAGTGAGGATTCTACCAAACACACAGGAATTGCCCAGGAGGCCAGCTACCTTAAGAATAAAAGATTCTGTGCAAGAAATGTGAAATTCACAAAAAAGTGTGGTAGACCAGTAAACCCTTCCTCTTAACCCTACTACCACCATCACCCAAACACTCATGTTCATCCTGCCCTTAGTATTAGTATCCTGAGCAAAAATTAAATTTTTACAAATCAAAAAAGAACAGAACACACACACACACACACACACACACACACACACACACACACAGGAGTACTTTTTCTTCATCACCTTTTTTGTCTTTTCTAAAATTGGTAAGTCATTCAAGCATAAAAAAAAAAAACCAGCACACACCCAGATTTTTAAACTCTTAACATTGTTTTCTCTGTATCATTTTCCATTCTTTCCTTAGAAATGAACAAGTTTCCCACCTTGGAAAATCTTCACCTAACCCTTCCTAAGTCCTCTACAGCAACAGCTCTGTTTCTTAGCCAAGACTGTGGAATGAGAGGTACACCCCTTTTGTCCATTTTCTCAACTATCCAGTTATTGTATAACCTTTTGGAATCTGATCTTTGCCCTTAAGTTGACTGAAAGTCATTTCTCCAAGATCACCAATAATCTGGCTAAACCAAATTAATTTTCTCTTTTCCCCTGTGGGGAGCACTGTTGTAGATGCTAAGGATGCACTAGTATACAAAGCAGACAAAACCCCCAGTCCTTGTGGATATTAGTCTAGTGGGACAGAAGAAATTGCATAAGCAAAGTGTAAAAACTGTTGGTAGTGATAAGCAAGAAGAAGAAAACATAACAAAGGGAAGGAGAGGATGAAGTGTCATGAAAGGTGGCCCGTGCTGATCACTCCCTCCCCCTTGGGTCTTCCCTGGCCCCCCTCCAGGGGCTCTGCAAGCTGCACCAAGTCTCTTCAAGGTGACTACTCAGAGGCTGGTCTCTGAACCTCATCCTTCTTAAAAGGTCCTTTCACTTAGAAATCACATCTGCTCCCAGCCTACCTTTACAAATGACCACAATCACCAGCTGATTAGTTACCATTCCAAGCTGCTGGAGCACTGCTCAAAACAGTAACTAAAATCCACACTAAATTTCCCCTACCTAAACCTTTCAATTCCTCTTCTTCTGCCACTGGTATACGTGCCCCAGCTGCTCCAGGGAAAACCCTGGGAAGTTCTCCCCAATCTAGAGCCGCTACCCGTAGCACCTCTTTTCTCCTTTGTCACACATTTAGTTTTTTCCAATCGAGGTAAGTCCCTTGTCATACTTTGTTTTTTGTTGTTGTTGTTGTTGTTTTCATTCTATTTTCAATGGCATGGACAGTTTCAGGCCATCCCCCTTTCATCATGCTTATCATAAGGCACTCAAACAGTTGTTTAGGCTGTCCTGCTCCCCTGGTGAAAAGCTTCCATCGATCACCAAATTTCAGGCATATCACATCTGCATTCAGTGCTGCTACACTCTGTACCCGAGGTCCTGTCCCAGCCTTCTCCCACTCTTCCTCTGCTCCAACCTCTACTCGGATGGCTCTTCTGCCCAGCAGCATGCCGTGCAAGACGCATGCCTCCTTCTGCCTGCACATGTCCAATGCCCAATCCATCCTAATGGGCATCACAGCTCACGTCCTCTGGGAAGCCTTTTCAGACCACTCTTACCGCTCTACCTTTCCCTAATATCCTATTTATTTATTAATCCATCATTCATAAGTAACTTACCATATGTTCATTTGTATTGTTGGTATTTTTTAACATATATATGAAATAACTGTGGGAACAAGTCAATACAGGCAATACTCAATAAAGACCGTATACTCCCAGAGAGGTACCATGTCTTATACTTCTTTATCCCTATAATCCTTAGGAAATGTCTAGAATTACTGAAATCCAGAATCTGAGTGGCAGAGGGCTCTACACCTAGTAGTTACACTAAATTTTGTAGTTTAACTATTCCTGAGACAGAGAGAGATCAACAGTGATCACACCAAGATCCCAATGCAGAAGGTAAGTAAGAAAGTGTGTCTGGTCGCTATTATCTGAAAATAAATGTCTTTCCTCTAGAAGCACTCACCCCTCTCACCCAGCAGCCCTCCACCTCCACCACACCTCACTGCCTGAGCTTCTAAAGGGGTTGTTTGGTTTTAATTTATGTCTCTGCTCTCTTCCTTACCTCTTTAGAGCACTAATCCACGTTTGGCCAGTTCCCGCTTCCTGATTATTTTTTTCTTCAATTCTTTTGGTTTTTCTCTTTAATCCCATGATTTTTTTTTTTCAAATCTAACACAATATCCATGGTTTACACAGTTTAAGTGTCTGACATGCTGAAATAGAAATACCTGTGCTTCTACTCACTCTGACATGAATTCTTCACTAATGATAACTTGAGTTTGAAAACCCTTAGGCAAAGCGAGGATACACTAAATTCATGTATACACACATAATATATAGAAAATCATCGCCAAACCCAGATTTGAACTGTATGTTTTCCTCTAAGTTAAAAACATACTGATTTTAAAATAGCAGTGGTACCAGGAAGAATTAGAACTTTGTACCAGGTGGCCTGTTCTAAATGTTCTCATCGAGGCAACACTACTTTAAACAAGACTCCTTTATAAGTCATCATTTAATTAATATCCAAGTACCTTGAGAACCAATAATAGTTCAACAAACCAGCTGGAAATCCAATATCAGATATAATTACTCACAGCTGGCTTTATTCAACTGATGTCATATTAAATAAACTTATCCCACAGACCTTTTCCCCTCCCCCCGCCAGGAAAAAAAAATTCCTTCAAGAAACATAGAAGGCTCTTTGTGTTGAGTTGTCTTATTTTTTTTAAGTTTGCAGAATATATTCCAATATTAAAGATTTTCAGCAAGAGCACATAGTAGTAACGATTTTCAGTAGAGCACATTGTTATTTTTTGTACTATTCTCTGTGCTTGAAATACTTCAGATCCTGGGAGCTTTGTTTTCCTTAAGACTAATATAAAAATACAATGAACATCTGTATTTTTATCTGGCATTCAGTTTAATGTTTCGATATCAAGCTCTATCTGTAATTTTTGTAGAGATGTCATGTCTCAACAGCTTAGTAATATGAATTATCAAACAAAAATATTGGTTTCAAACCTACTATTTTTAAGACAATATTTAAAACGTTTTACTATATTGTACTACCCATGGTGTATGAAGAGTAACTTCTTTATAAACAATAACTACTACCCATTATATTCCAGGCATTAGGCTGGATGTTCTATACCTATTGTCTCTAATTTCCGTAACTCCCATCTTCCAGTAGGGATAAATACCTACTAATCAGCTATCTGTTCTGGAATAATATGGCACAAATTTGAAAACAAAACAAAAATTAAGCACTCTACACAGCTCAGCAAAGTGGTGCCCAAGTCACCAGAAATGCTTCCTATCTGAAGAGGTGTTTGCAAGTAAGAGGGTAGCAAGTAACAAAAGATTATACTTTCATCTTACAGTTATATCTGTAGTTATATATATAGTCAGTGCCTATATTATGGCATGAAACCTATTTACTTCTTCCCTCCCCGAGTACTCTGTCTGGAAATAATACTACAAGGAATGACAGAAGAGACTACTGAAATGCATTTTGTAATATGCCTCGCAGGGTAGCACAGTGGGTAAGGAGACTGAGCTCTGGTACCAGGCTGAGTTAAAACCCACAGCTCGGCCATGTGCATGTTTTGAACTATGGACAGAGTAACTTACTCTGAGAGCCCGTTTCATTTGAAAAATGGTGGTGAATGCTCAACCCATAAGGCTGTTGTGAGGATTAAATGAGATAATGCCAGCAAAACCCTCAGGGGCTATTTTGATAGTTGAGAGGTATAATGTACAGATATAGACAGAATATATGTGGGTTCTCTCCTCCAGGTTCATTAATATTTACAACAACCCAAATTTTAAGTGTAAAGATTTAAAAGTATGCTTCCCAGGAGGTTGAAAACTATTTTGTAATAACAATTACAACAGTTATCAAAGATGAATTTTTTCAATATAAAGACTCCCAGATTTTCAACAAACATTTTGAAATGTGTCAGAGATACATATAATGAGCAGAATGGAAACCTTAAGTTTGTTGCATGTAGGCTTCTGAGGTTTCTCTCCAGAATTTTAAAATGCATGCTTTAAAAACTTATGAAAGTTCAGAATATATTGGGGAGATAATCTAAATTACTATCTCTCTCAAAAAACAAGTCTTAATTGCCTCAATTAAGCAACCATTGTATTTCTGAAAGGTATTGCCTTCTTGATTTATTCATCAAACCTGACCACACACCAGGGATCAAATTTAACATGTATGAAGATAAGCAATTATCTATGGCTAAGATTAACAAATTATCACAATTGACATCACAATCAAAATCATTTCTTTAATTCAAAAGAACACTTTCATGAAACAAAAACTACAAGGGAACTACAAATTATATATGATGCAAACTTCTGAAAACATAATTTAACTATTTTAAAAGAAAACTACCTCCAAATAGTTAAGATTTAACCACCTGCTTTCTAAACCCAGCATCACAAAAGAAATTCATTATAATATTCAATTTTACTAATAATTTTTTACAAAATTCAACTTCACTAACAACTTTTAATTCATATTAAGCAATCTTTTTTTAAAAAATTTTTAAGTGCATTTATCTGGAGAGAGACAGAGACTGCATGAGTGGGGGAGGGTAAAGGAGGTGGGGGGGGGGGAATCCCAAGCAGGATCCACGCTGTCAGCACAGAGCTCGATACGGGGCTCAAATCAATGAACCAAGAGTTAGATGCTCAACCAGCTGAGCCACCCAGGCACCCCTGAGCAATCAATTTCTAAGAAGTTAACACATGTATCTTAAAATGTTTAGAATGCAGGGGGTCACCTGTGGGGCTGTCTGTCAAGCGTCCAACTCTTGATTTTGGCTCAGGGCAAGATCCCAAGGTTGTGGGATCAAGCCCCAAGTCAGGCTCCACACTGAGCCTGGAGCCTGCTTAGGATTCTCTCTCTTTCCCTTTGTCCCTCTCCCCTGCTCACTCGCTCAATCTCTCCCACATAAAAAGTGTTTAAAATGCTACACAACAATCCAATTTTATGATTATATCCAAGATTTTTTTAACCATATACATGAAACAAGGTCCTCAATCAAATTGTTACCCTTTTTTTTCCCTCTCCTCATGATTTTCTCCAGGGTAATAACATTACCTATTCAAAAACACTTATGTATTCAAAACTTATAAAGAAATTTAATTTCTAATTAGTTCCAAATACGTAATCACAAGGAATTAGCAGAAAACAAAAAGTATGCCATAGGAGACATTATTGAAGAAATTGTTGCAATTTTTTAAATAATTTTTTAATGTTTATTTTAAAGAGAGAGAGAGAGAGAGAGAGAGAGACAGAGACAGAGACAGTGAGCAGGGGAGGGGCAGAGAGAGGGGGAGACTCAGAATCTGAAGCAGGTTCCAGGCTCTGAGCTGTCAGCACAGAGCCCAATGCTGGGCTGGAACTCCTGAACTGTAAGATCATGACCTGAGCCAAAGCTGGAGGCTTAACTGACTGAGCCACCCAAGTGCCCCAGAAATTGTTGCAATATTTTTAACTTTTAACTCTCAATATGGATAAGTAAACTCCACTTGAATATTAATTCCTGCCTTGTACCTGAAAAGTTTTATTGTGAAAAGAGAAAAAGGAGATGATTTACCAGACTGCATAGATAGAGCCTGCATTACAAATTCACTTAAATCAAGTCTACTTCTTTTTGGACCCAGTACTTTAAAGCACAGACTAGCAAGGATGCCTGGGTGGCTCAGTTAGCTAAGCATCTGACTTTGGCTCAGGTGAGTTGTGAGTTCGAGCCCCACATCGGGCTCTACGCTGACAGTGAGGAGCCTGCTTCTCTCTCTTATCTCCCTCCCTCTCTCTTCCCCTCCCTCACCCTTGCATGTGCACAGGCTCTCTTTCTCAACAATAAGTAAACAAAAAATAAATAAATAAAGCACAGACTGGCATGTTGTTAGCATGTTTTCATCCATGTTGTTTGTTGCACATAGAAAAAGGTAAACTGCATACTGCATTAACTTAAGGATGTAACCAACTCTAGTCTAAGCTCTCTGGGCTTCAATGCAGTTGATCTGAAGTAGACTTTCTTCACATGTGTGCTACTGAAATAAATTAAATGAACACCCTGTAGCCATAGTCCCAACACCATCAAGGATATTCCTGTCTTAAGAGGGGGACTTTAAAATCAAAGAGGATGTTTGAGGCTTTGTTCCACCATTTACCTTGAGCAAGTTCCTCAATTTTCCTCATCCATAAAATGAGGATAAAAATAGAAGTATGTTCTTCATTGGGTTTGAGATGATTAAACTTGCTTAAATATTAGCTATCATTAAGATCTCATATAGAAGCATGATTATCAGTTATTGACAGGAAGTAGCAGGGAAGAATCAATTGGTAAAAGGTACATTTCATAGGATAAATAACAAGTTAGACGTGTCCATCTATGGTATACCAGACATAACAAAAGACTTTTTTATAAAGTCTTTTACACAACTAGAATGCTAACGTAAAGCTGAACAAAGACAGTTTCTTGATGAAAACCTATTAAACTAAAAAATAATGTGAGTGTCCAATTAATATGACTCCAATGCCACATTTCATACTTAGATAATAGAGTTAAAATGGATGCTCTTCTTGACAGATTAAGAAAAGCTGGGTTGGAGGGACAGCGATAATGCCTGTGTTGTAACTGTCTTGCCTTTTTCCACAGGAGCATTCACCTGATGATCTGAGGGCAAGACTCTCCATGTCTCCTAAGAAAAAGGATACAGCTGTTTCCATCTGTAAGTGGGGCACTGCTCTACAAGTTGACAACACTACTGTTCACACAGCCAATTAAAATTCTTTCCACACTGCTAATGAAGAGTTCCAGTTGCAGAGTTTTAAAATTCGGCTAATTAAAACAAAAAAAAAAAAAAAAAAAAAAAAAAAAAAGGAG